>NC_135234.1:308122918-308423751 GCF_051348905.1 Ranitomeya variabilis | reverse complement strand
ACTGCAGCAATATAAAATATGTGCATTTTTTATATGCTATATTTTTAATGTGGCAAAAGGAGGGTGATTTGAACTTTTACATTTTTTATATATATTTTTGTAAAAAATGTCATTTTATTGTTTTTGTTACTCCCATTAAGGGGTTTGAACCTGCGATCATGCAATCGCTTGTACTATAGTTATATGAAAAAGTTTGGGCACCCCTATTAATCTACAGCTTAATGTTTTATAAAAATTGGTTTTTTTGCAACAGCTATTTCAGTTTCATATATCTAATAACTGTTGGACACAGTAATGTTTCTGCCTTGAAATGAGGATTATTGTGCTAACAGAAAATGTGCAATCTGCATTCAAACAAAATTTGACAGGTGCATAAGTATGGGCACCCTTATCATTTTCTTGTTTTAAATACTCCTACCTACTTTTTACTGACTTACTAAAGCACTTTTTTGGTTTTGTAACCTCATTGAGCTTTGAACTTCATAGCCAGGTGTATGCAATCATGAGAAAAGCTACTTAAAGTGGCCACTTGCAAGTTGTTCTCCTGTTTGAATCTCCTCTGAAGAGTGGCATCATGGGCTCCTCAAAACAAAAGTCAAATGATCTGAAAACAAAGATTATTCAACATAGTTGTTCAGGGGAAGGATACAAAAAGCTGTCTAAGAGATTTAACCTGTCAATTTCCACTGTGAGGAACATAGTAAGGAAATGGAAGAACACAGGTACAATTCTTGTTAAGGCCAGAAGTGGCAGGCCAAGTAAAATATCAGAAAGGCAGAGAAGAAAAATGGTGAGATCAGTCAAGGACAATCCTCAGACCACCTCCAGAGAGCTGCAGCATCATCTTGCTGCAGATGGTGTCACTGTGCATCGGTCAACTATAGAACGCACTTTGCACAAGGAGAAGCTGTATGGGAGAGTGATGCAAAAGAAGCCGTTTCTGCAAGCACGCCACAAACAGAGTCGGCTGAGGTATGCAAAAGCACATTTGGAGAAGCCAATTTCTTTTTGGAAGAAGGTCCTGTGGACTGATGAAACCAAGATTGAGTTGTTTGGTCATACAAAAAGGCGTTATGCATGGCGGCAAAAAAACACAGCATTCCAAGAAAAACACCTGCTACCCACAGTAAAATTTGGTGGAGGTTCCATCATGCTTTGGGGCTGTGTGGCCAATGCCGGCACCGGGAATCTTGTTAAAGTTGAGGGATGCATGGATTCCTCTCAGTATCAGCAGATTGACAATAATGTTCATGAATCAGTGACAAAGTTGAAGTTATGCAGGGGATGGATCTTTCAGCAAGACAATGATCCAAAACACCACTCAAAATCTACTCAGGCATTCATGCAGAGGAACAATTACACTGTTCTGGAATGGCCATCCCAGTCCCTAGACCTGAATATCATTGAACATCTGTGGGATCATTTGAAGAGGGCTGTCCATGTTCAGCAACCATCAAACTTAACTGAACTGGAATTGTTTTGTAAAGAGGAATGGTCAAAAATACCTTCATCCAGGATCCAGGAACTCATTAAAAGCTACAGGAAGCGACTAGAGGCTGTTATTTTTGCAAAAGGAGGATCTACTAAATATTAATGTCACTATTCTGGTGAGGTGCCCATACTTATGCACCTGTCAAATTTTGTTTCAATGCAGATTGCACATTTTCTGTTAGCACAATAAACCTCATTTCAAGGCAGAAACATTACTGTGTCCAACAGTTATTAGATATATGAAACTGAAATAGCTGTTGCAAAAAAACAATTTGTATAAAACATTAAGCTTAAGATTAATAGGGGTGCCCAAACTTTTTCATATAAATGTACATAGCAGTGCATCAGCACCACTATGTATAGCAAAAATCTTGTTCTCATATGAATGCCAGCTATACCCTGGCTTTCACAGTAGAGCTGTTATGATAAGCGTCAAGGTCTTCAGCAGACCCCTGGCTATCATGATAACCCACTGGCGCCCCAGTACATCACGGTTGTGCTGATGGGCATATGGAATGATATCCCCCCATGCACGACGCCTTTGCTATATATAGCAAAAATTATGGTGTCCCATAAACACTCAAAAAAGAATGATGTGCACTCTGTAAACTGAAGTAGAAAGGTGCAGGCTGAACAAATAGTCCCAATGTTTATGAAAAAACAGCCGCACTCAGGTAGTTTGAAGATTAAGCAAAAAGTATTTCTTTATTTGTGCGTACAGACATCACCAGGTGCTTAATGACGTATATGAGTTTTGCGGACAATAGGTTTAACATTTCGACCAGGGATGGTCTTTGTCAAAACCTCACTGTAAAATAAATACATAATATAAATATGCTGTACATACATACATGAACAAACGTACCAGCAGAATTAGACCATCCATGTTAACACCAATAATTCCCAAGAAAAAGTCTATACAAAGAACTATATACAACTTTATATACAATAGTCCAACATCTTGCAAAGAGGATACTAAATAGTATCTCTGGAGATTCACATCTTGTAAATATAGGAGAAGCAGCGGAGCTATCAAAGAGTCGCCTACACCGCATTAAGGATTAACATGTACACATATATATACACACACATACCCTCCTATTGAATATAGGAGAAGCAGGAAAGATACCAAGGAGTCTCTATTAATGTATAGAGAATTAACACCTATCTATAGATGTATCTCCTTATAAACATGGGGAGAGCAGGTAAAATAGCAATGAAACATCTTCCATATGCAGAGAATTGGCATGTACCCATATATACAGTACAGACCAAAAGTTTGGACACACCTTCTCATTTAAAGATGTTTCTGTATTTTCATGACTATGAAAATTGTAAATTCACACTGAAGGCATCAAAACTATGAATTAACAAATGTGGAATTATATACTTAACAAAAAAGTGTGAAACAACTGAAATTATGTCTTATATTCTAGGTTCTTCAAAGTAGCCACCTTTTGCTTTGATGACTTCTTTGCACACTCTTGGCATTCTCTTGATGAGCTTCAAGAGGTAGTCAGAGAAAATGGACTTCCAACAATCTTGAAGGAGTTCCCAGAGCTGCTTAGCACTTGTTGGCCCTTTTGCCTTGACTCCGCGGTCTAGCTCACCCCAAATCATCTCGATTGGGTTCAGGTCTGGTGACTGTGGAGGCAAGGTCATCTGACGTAGCACCCCATCACTCTCCTTCTTGGTCAAATAGCCCTTACACAGCCTGGAGGTGTGTTTGGGGTCATTGTCCTGTTGAAAAATAAATGATTGTCCAACTAAACGCAAACCAGATGGAATAGCATGCCGCTGCAAGATGCTTTGTTAGCCATCCTGGTTCAGTATGCCTTCAATTTTGAATAAATCCCCAATGTCGATGGTCAGCCTTTGTGGGAGACCGTCAACTTGGTTACAGAGGAGGTTGAACTTCAGATTGGAGCCCTACACCGTGAGAAATTGGCCTTTTATGTTTTGCCTTCTCTGTCTCATTCTTTCCTTTTGGGGCTTCCCTGGTTAAGAAATCACGGACCCACTCTGGACTGGCATACTGGAGATGTTTTACATTGGGGACAGTCTTGTCTGAATAGGTGCCTGCTCTCCGTCAAGCCTGCAAGTTCCTCTCGGTCTGCTCAGGAATCTGTGGGTATTCCTCCAGCCTATTGCGCTTTTTCGGACATATTTAACAAGAAGGAGGCAAAGATCTTGCCGCCGCACCGCTCTTATGACTGACCGATAGACCTAGTTCCTGGTTCTACTCCTCCTAGAGGTCGTATTTACCCTCTGTCTCCTACCGAGACTCAAGCCATGACCGAATATGTCCAAGAGAATCTGGCTAGAGGCTTTATTCAAAAGTCTTCCTCACCTGCAGGAGCTGGTTTTTTCTTCGTTAAGAAGAAGGATGGTTCTCTTCGTCCATGTATTGACTACCGGGGCCTCAATACTATCACGATTAAAAACAAGTACCCACTTCCTCTCATTCCGGAACTCTTTGATCGTCTGCGTGGAGCACGAATCTTCACCAAATTGGATCTCAGAGGAGCTTATAGTTTGATCCATATCCATTCTGGAGACAAGTGGAAGACTGCGTTTAACACCAGAGACAGCCATTATGAATACTTGGTTATGCCCTTCGGGTTATGCAATGCACCCGCAGTCTTCCAGGAGTTTGTAAATGATGTTTTTCGGGATTTACCTTACACCTGTGTAGTGGTGTACTTGGACGATATTCTTGTGTTTTCACCAGATCTGTCTTCTCACAGAAGAGACATATGGCAAGTACTTCTGCGTTTGAGAGAAAATCGGCTGTACGCAAAACTTGAAAAATGTGTCTTCGAACAGTCGTCTCTACCTTTCTTGGGTTTCATCATTTCCGATGCTGGTTTGCGTATGGATCCGGGAAAAGTTTCTGCCGTGCTCAGCTGGCCGCGTCCACTTGGAGTTAAAGCAATTCAGTGATTTCTTGGATTTGCTAACTACTATCGGCAGTTTATCCCTCACTTTTCTTCTCTATCAGCTTCTATCTCCTCCATGATTCGGAAGGGTGCCAACCCTCATCAGTGGCCGGCAGAGGCCAAAGAGGCTTTCCGATCCCTCAAGCAAGCCTTTGCCTCCGCCCCTGTACTTCACCATCCTGTGGCCAATAAACCCTTCATCCTTGAAGTGGATGCTTCTGCTATTGAAGCCGGAGCTGTGCTCTCTCAAAAATCCTCTTCTGGTCATCTTGTGCCCTGTGGTTTTTTTCCAAGATCTTCTCTTCCTCTGAAAAGAATTATTCCATCGGAGATAAGGAACTTTTGGCTATTAGATTGGCATTAGAAGAGTGGCGGTATCTCTTAGAGGGGGCCTTGCATCGTTTTGCAATCTACACGGATCACAAGAATCTGGCGTATATTCGTTCTGTGCATAGACTTAATCCTCGGCAGGCCAGGTGGGCCTTGTTTTTCACCAGGTTCGACTTTGAACTTCTCTTTCTGCCTGGAAATAATAACTCCAGAGCCGACGCTCTGTCTAGTTTATCCCAGGCAGTGGATATTGAGGAGGAGCCTGCGCACATCATCGATCCTGCCAGAGTCATCACAGTTGCTCCAGTCTCTCTTACATCTTTGCCTCCGGGTAAGACCTTTGTTGCTGAGGGGAACAGAAAACGCGTCTTACTTTGGGGTCATGCCTCCAAACTGGCTGGACATGTTGGTTTAAAAAAACCTTCCGTTTGATCTCTCGCTATTACTGGTGGTCAACGTTGTCTAAGGATGTCGCCTCTTGTCCTTCCTGTACCAAGAATAAGATTCCCAGGCAACTACCTTCTGGGCTTCTACACCCTTTACCGGTGCCTTCCACTCCGTGGCAACATTTATCAATGGATTTCATCACTGACCTGCCTCGTTCTTCTGGTTGCACCGTCATCTTCGTGGTCATGGATCGTTTCTCCAAGATGGCTCATTTCATTGCTCTTCCAGGTTTACCTTCAGCTCCCAAATTGGAAAAGATTTTTGTTCTTCATATTTTTCGTCTTCATGGTCTTTCCTTACATGTTGTTTCTGACCGAGGTGTCCAGTTCACCACCCGATTCTGGAGATCTCTCTGTAAGTCAATGAACATCTCGCTTAACTTTATTTCGGCCTACCATCCACAGTCCAACGGCCAAGTGGAAAGTACTAATCAGACTTTGGTGTCCTATCTCCATCATTTCTCCAATGCCCATCAGAATCATTGGTCAGACTTACTACCGTGGGCCGAGTTTTCCTACAATAACCATCCCAGCGAAGCTACCAACAAGTCTCCATTTTTCATCATCTATGGTCAACATCCTGGTCTTCCTCTACCGGTTCCTCCTGTCTCTACTGTACCAGCGGCTGATCTTCTGTCTAGAGAGTTCTCCAGGGTCTGGCAGGAGACCAAGTCCGCTCTCGAATTGGCTCAATTTAGGATGAAGAGACATGCGGATAAAATGCGTCTCAATTCTCCCATATTCCATTCTGGGGACAAGGTCTGGGTTTCTTCCAAATTTATCCGTCTTAAAATCCCTTCACATAAGCTGGGTCCTTGCTATATCGGTCCATTCGAGGTTTTGACTCACATTAATGATGTTTCTTACAAACTTAAGTTACCTGCCTCTCTTCGTATTCCTAATTCTTTTCATGTGTCTCTCCTTAAGCTGGTAGTTTTCAATCAGTTTCATGCTTTGACTCTTTGTCCTCCTTTGCCTATTTCCACGGATGATGTCTTTGAGGTTAAGGACATTTTAGCCATGAAAAAACTTAGAGGGAGAACTTTGTTTTTGGTTGACTGGAAGGGTTTTGGTCCTGAGGAGAGGTCCTGGGAGCCCCGAGAGAACATTCAAGCTCCTCGTATTTTGTCCAGGTTTCTTTCCAGTCTTAAAAAAAGGGGTGTAAAGATGGGGGTACTGTCATGCCGCTGCCGCTCCCCACGCCCTGTCATACTTACCTGTCCTCGGCGTCCCGGCATGGCTCCTCTGCTGCAGCGTCTTCACTCCAGCACTCGCTCCTGGCTTCTGCTCGCCGGGTGCGCGCGCACACCGCGTTCAGCTCTGCACGTGCGCACCTCTAGTTCCCCTGCTGGCGCTCCTTCCCATCCTCTCCATCATCCTGGAGGGCTGTAACCCGGAAGTGGTCTCCACGCTGGTATGTAAACCGCTTCCTGCCGCTCCTCTGTGCCTGATGTTCATTTGTGCTATCAAGTGCTCCTGGCCGCCTGTGGTCTCTGTGCGTTCCATGCCCTCTGACCTTGGGTCTCTTCTTTTCTCTGCAGTGCCTTGCCTGCTCCTGTGTCCCTGCCTTGCTCCCGTCAGTCCCTGTGTCTCTGTAGTGTTCCTGCCAGTCCCTGTGTTACTGTAGTGTTTCTGCCAGTCCCTTCGTCTCTGTAGTACCTTGTCAGTCCCTGAGTCTCTGCCTTGTTCCCGTCAGTCCCTGTGTGGCTGCAGTGTTCCCGCCAGGCTTTTGTCTCTGTCATATCCGCCAGTTCTGTGTCTCTGCTATTCCCACCTATCCTGAGTTCCTGCCCTCATTGCCAGCCCGTTATCTTCCCCTTTTTCCGTCTTGTTCCTCCAGCTTCCATGGCGATAGTCTCTCACGGGCCTGCCCCTAACTCTCCCTGTATAGGGTGCGGTCCATCTGGTCAGCTCGCCAGTGAGGGGATCGTCTTTGCGGTCCAGAGGGTCCACTTTTCATTTTTATCTACGAATCGTCACAGCAGTCATCAAAGCAAAAGGTGGCTACTTTGAAGAACCTAGAATATAAGACATATTTTCAGATGTTTCACACTTTTTTGTTAAGTATATAATTCCACATGTGTTAATTCATAGTTTTGATGCCTTCAGTGTGAATTTACAATTTTCATAGTCATGAAAATACAGAAAAATCTTTAAATGAGAAGGTGTGTCCAAACTTTTGATCTGTACTGTATATATAATCATTGTTATTTTATCCACATTCCACCAACCTAGGCATCAAGATCAAGCCGTTTATGATGATATATTGACCTTGTAGTAAGGGTAAAGAATGTAGAAGGAGGAAAGAATCAGTCCGATATGGGCTATAAAAGGAAGACAGGGAATGTTTAGGAACAAATGGAATAGTAAAGGAAACAGAAAATCTATGTAAACCGTTATAGTTACCGGTGCCTGTAGGAACGTCGGAAAGCTATGTCCGTTTCATTGGTGATGCAGCATAGAATGGGGATGGCGCCTGTGCTTTAAGATAGTGGCGTCTGACATTATTTCCGGGGCTGCGCAGTGTGGCACGCAGACCTGTCTTCCTTTTATAGTCCATATCGGACTGATTCTTTCCTCCTTCTACATCCTTTACCCTTACTGCAAATCTATAGATAGGTGTATATATACATGTTAATTCTCTACACATTAATGGAGACTCCTTGGTCTTGTGATGACTGTACCCAGAAATAAAGAAATAATACTTTTTGCATAATCTTCAAACTACCTGAGTGCAGCTGTTTTTTCATAAACACCAGCTAAACACTGGCTTACACAGGAGAACTGTCATGACAAGAACGGAGGTCTTCAGCAGACCCTTGGTTGTCATGGCAACCCATCGGCACCCCATGATCACGTCATGTGGGCGTGCCGATGGGCATATGGTATTATTGTGCCCCCCTACTGCTGCAAATTAAATACTGCTGTCACAAATTGACAGTGGCAGTTAACAGGTTGTTAGAGCCAGATGATGGCTGAGTAATTCAGCTATCATCTGCCAGGAAGGATGCTGGCTTGGCTTGCGAGCCTACATCAAAGTCAGGGACCCGACATGTGATGTAACTGTACATCGTATGTCGGGAATGGGTTAATAGTGCCAGCAAAGGGCCACTTTATTAATAGTACCAGTAAATGCCATCATTATCAATAGTGTCTAAAAAGCACCCCTATCATTAATAAAGACATGTGTGCCCACAATACAAACAGCCCCAAAAATCTGCATGTCTGTAAGCTCTAAGCATTTTAAGCATTAAAAGTTTATTGCTCCTTTGGAGCAGCAGATTCCTCAAAGCAAAAAAGGTTGTGCCCACTGGTAAAAGGTATACGTTATTTCTTGCTTCCATTATTTATTTGACTTATTTTTTGGTAGAGATATAGCTCCCTCGATTACCAGGTTAAATAAACTCTCACTCTTCAGCTGCCCCACTGACCTGCAGAACATGCTGTTTTCAGACGCCTGCTGTGTGCTGACCCTGGTGCTGATTGGGTCGGGTGGATAAATTGCAGCTCCGATATTGTATTAAACATGGTGCAGCTCTTGCTCAAGTGAGTGCAAAGGAGCAACAACCCAACAATCACAATCAATGGCACAATGGAAAATAATACCAATCTACACAATCTCAATTAAATTATTACAAAAAAGCTATTTACATTATTATTTAGACCATGTATTGAGTAGCGGTAAGATGAAGACTAGCTCTAACCTGCTATGAGTACAGTGTATCTTTAAGGACGTTGTTCATTCTTCACAATAGAAGCTTTAGATTTCATTGTCACTTAACTAATATCGTGTCTAGTACGATTGAAAATACAGAAAAAAACATGGTCTGGCACCTAAAGCTTGTGAGCACTACACTATTATTACAGCTGTGTACTGTTATTAGATCGATGTATGTACCAGTCACTACTGAACAACATACCTGAGGCTGCGTGGTGCTTATAAGTAGGAATTGATTATTTATTGGTTGGAATCACACAGCGTACTATCCAATGTATGACTAGTCGTGGTCTATCTGAATAGCCGTCATATAATATTACAGTGTGGAAGTGTCTGGTAAGAACAGGAAACTAGCAGAAAAATATCTACCCAGACAAGGCTTCCACCTTGGCAAAAAATCCCCTAAATACAAGTGCTGGACAAGCTGATCACTGCAATGCATTTAACACCATAAGAAGAAAACAACCCTCTAAAATGTACCTCTTATTATTATAGTTAAAAAATGTTCAACTAAGAGTGACAATAGTAACACTCACATATATCTATAAAACATCAAATGACTCATCTCAATTAAAAAAAAAACTATATATATGAGAAAGGGGACTAATTTCACCCTAGTAGGCCCTAAAGAAGCCCTACCTGTCTGCGGAGGCTGGCACCCTAGTTGTTGATGATATGGCGCCCCCGCTCAACGTCGGTGTCCCTAAAGTCCCTAAGTCACACTCACATACCAAAAAATGGGGATACTCAAAAAAACACACACACAACTGACCTGAAAAAACCTTTAGGGGAGACAATTAATGTCTCAAAACGTGTGCAAAAGCTTATCTCGTAATAGCTAAGGTGCTAGATGTGCTGTCAAATAAGTAGTAGGGTCAGTGCCCACACTAAGATGTTGACTAAATGGTCTCTACCTTACAATGTTGTGCCGAAAAAATTGGGTCAGTAATAGGCATTCTTAAGAGAAATCACTTACTGTATGCCACAAATATACAGTAGTTTAAAGCATACACTAAATCAGAAAGTCACAGCATATATCCAAACCAGGTATGTCTCATTTTACATATATAAGCACATCTTGATTTCTTTATATAGTTGGCATACCACAAAATTCACCTTCTATTAATACATATCCACTAGAAACATGTGGACATAAATATGCTGATTCTGAGAGCCAGTGAATAATTTTCACCTATAAATTATAGCCAACAGCTAATTGCTAATTAAAAAATAGCCCATAATTCATCTCAGAAGAAGGTGTCATAGTTTCAGGCATTCTAGTAGCAGCACAATAGTAACAGCACCCCAAAAAGTAACGATACACGTAAGGCCCACGTGTTTCAGCTGGTCACATATAGTATACATAAATAATTTACAAAATAGCATCTCCAGACAATGCTGTCATGCTCAACAGCACTTGAAAATTAAAGCCATAATACTTATCAGCCATAGGTTATGAGAACCCGACGCGTTTCCCCTCTCAGGATAAATGGAGGGCTCATCAGGGGAAAGAAATGGGGGCTTCCATCTCCACCAGTGGCCGAATGAAAAATGCAATGTGTGGCGTGATGCAATGCATGTAATGTTAGAGGTTGCTTTTTATTGGACAACCACTTTAAAGGAAGTTTCCTGGCCAGGACACATTTTTTGCAAGCACTGAAGCATGCCGAATCCTAACATTTGGCTCTCTTGCAAGTCTGAGCGGTTGTCAAAAGTTTTTCCTGCTGTTTTTCCTTTCATTCAATTTTGAGCTAGCACATGATGTCTAGCATGCAGATCTCATAGGACTACCATTCTAACTGACAAGCAGAGCTGACTTCTCACAGTGTGTAAATTGCACAGTGTTAGCGCTAGGCATGCTACAGTACTGGCCAAAAATTTGCAAAGGATTACTTTTCCACCTTTCACACAAATGCATGCAGTGGTTGATTTTTAGTGGTATGCTGAAGGGAAAGATCTTAGTCCATTATTTCTATCAACCAAGCTATTTGTTTTCTTTTTAGGGATTGTAGTGCCTACTATTAGTGAGGCACATTAACCCAGAATTTCATGTTTAAGCATGACCCCTATTGATCCCGAAGAGAATTTGTGAGATGAGGAAGTTGCTCACAATCTCCATTTCAGCAAATCCTCAAGGTGTTCCGTGGGGATGAGGTCTGGGCTCTGTGTTGGACAAATAAGTTCTACCACACTAAATTCACCCCATCAGCCCTTTGTGGGCTTTGCTTTATGTGCTGGGGCACAGCTATGATGGATCAGAAAAAGCCTTTCCATAACTGTTAAAAAAAATTTAGAAGCACATAATTGTCCAATATATGTTGGCTTGCTGAAGAATTAAGATTTCCCTCCACTGGAACTAATGGATCTATGCCAACCCCTGGGAAATAGCCCCATTGCATTATTCATCCTCCACCAAACGTGGTATTTGGCAAACCCAGACTTGTCCAGAGTGCAGTGGCAGCATGCTTTACACCATCCGACGCTTGGTGTTCTGCTTGCTGATGCAAGACTTGCATGCAGCTGCTCAACCATGGAAACCCATGCCATGAAGCTGATATTGCGGATATTGATGCCAGAGGAGGTTTGGATCTCTGTAGTTATTTAGTCAGCAGAACTTTGTTGGCTTTTATGCACTATGTGTCACATCACTCATTGACCCTATGTAAGCAGGTGACAAAATGCAAGAGCGGAGGCACCAGGTAGAAATAGCAATTTACTTATGGGATTAACAATATGAAACAGAGATACTGAAAATGGCATATCACAAAAATACAATAATTGCAGATTATTTGATAAGCAATTATATCACAGAGGTATATGGATTAGTATACAACAAGAAACTGTGGGATGAGCTCTGAGACCACAGTCCAATCTAGCCCAGTATTTGGCGGGAACAGTCTATAAAAGTTTCTGCGTCTGCCACTTCTCTTGGTGTAAAACCTCCTCTCTTTTTGTTGTGCTGACCCTTTATCAAAGGCTGGTTTCATCACTGTCACCTAATCCGGGGCACTGCCTAATTCTGTCCCCTCTGCTACTCTCCTCCTTGAGAATAGTTCCGCGGAGTTTTGTTCAAGTCTGGAGGCTGCACGGCTTTGCAACACTTTGTCTCCTTTGCCCCGGTCTCATATACCTATTCTGTAATTTTGCATTTTCTACCATTTTTCAATAACTTCACGTGCAATTGATTGTGGAATATTTAGGAAAGAAGAAATTTCACAAACTAACTTATTACAACTGTTACATCCTGTTACAGTACCACACTCAAATTCAGTGAGCTTCATTAAACAAGCCAATTTTTCCCAAATATTAGTAAAGGCAGACTGCACGACTAGGGGCTGGAATTTGTACACATGGGGTAATGGGGCTGAATGAAAATACAGAAGTATTTAGACACACAATTTAGGTAAATAATTTACACTAAGTAGTGCAATGGATATTATGCAAAGCCAATAAGATGTGACTGAAGTATATGTAGATTTTCATTTTTAATTCAACTGATTTGACAAAAAATATTGAGATAAAGGAGTTTTCTATTTCTATTTAATATTAAATATCCTTAGGTTAAGATACCAATATCAGATTAGTCTGATGCTGATACTATCCCACCAATCAGCTTAGTAGCGTAGCTATCGGGGAGAAGAGGGGGACGGACACTTTCAACTCTATTGCCGTGCACAGTACACAGCACACTAATACAGTTGAACTCTCTCCATCTCTGAGGCTCTCCATTTTGTAAGCCACAGGTTGCTTTAGGCCTGCAGGCTGCAGAACTGCAGGTCCCGGGTGGAGAGACATGATGACGTCATTGTGCCGCAACAACGTCCCACCGAGATGACTTAAGCTCGTTGGCCTGCCTGGGACTTGCCACTGTCTGTTGCTAGGGTCGCCAGTTCAGGTGAGTTTATTATGTTTATTTTTTTTATTTTAATAGTGTCAGGTTCATTATATGAGGGTACTACAAAGGGGGTCTTCATAAACAGTGGTGGCTATTAAGGTGGGCCCTCATAAATAGTGGAGACTACCATGGGGGCCTTCATACATAGTGGGAACTACTAAGGGGGACCTCAAACAGAGTGGGGGTTACTAAGGGGGTTCTCATACAGAGTGGGGGCTACTAAAGTGGCCCTAATATAGAGTGGGGGCTACTAAGTGGTCCCTGATACAAAGTGGGGTTAAAACGGCAGCTCTAATATAGACTCGTTGCTACTAACTGGTCCCTCATACAGATTGTGGCTATTATGGGGGCTATCCTACAGAGTGTGTGCTAATAAGTAGGCCATGATAAAGAATAGGGGCTACTAAGGAGGCCATCATACAGAGTGGTCCCTATTAAGGGGACCAACATACAGATTACGGGTTACTAAGTTGGCCCTGCTACAGAGTGGGGCTAATAAGGTGGCCATGATAGTGTGGAGACTATTGTGGAGGCCATCATACAATTTGAGAACTATTGTGGGGGCATCATACAGTTTGAGGACTTCTGTGGGGTCATCATACATTATGGATGCCTTGATACAATGTGGGGACTACTAAGGGGCCATCAAACAGTGTGGACGCTGCTAAGGGGCCATTATACAGTCTGGTGGCTACTGAGGGGCCATTATACAGTGTGTAGTCTACTATAGGGCCCATCATATAGTGTGAGGGCTTCTGTAGAGTTCATCCTACACTGTGGTAGCTACTTTGGGGGTATCATACAGTTTGGAGGGCATTAAACTGTGTAGAGAGGAGTTGTCGGGGCGTCATACTGGGTAAAGGGGAGCTGTGGGGACATAATACTATGTACAGACAGCTGTGGGCCATCATAGTGTGCTTAGGGAAATGTATAGGGGGAACTTATGGTACATTATTGAGTGTTACGTGGACACTTATTGTTATAGGGGCACCCAAGGTATTGTAACTGTCAAAAAAGGGCACACCGGGGGCGTTATTACTTTCTAGGTGGCAAAATTTGGGTACTGTTTTCAAGGATATTTACACAAGGCATTAATATATTCTAGGGGTCTGTTTTGCCACCTAAAGAACACAAAAGATGTGTTTTACTTAGTAAAAGGCACAGTGCTGGGCATTATTATGTGATACAGTAAAGGGAGTCCTGTTTTTTGCCACACAGCAGATGAAGAATAGGGACACATATGGCAGCATTGGGGTATCAGCACGATGAGGAGTTTGTTCAGATTTGGAATAGATTGGGACGGTGCTTGAAATGTGATAAAATTTAAGAAGTCAAATGTGCCTATATTGTATTCTCTGCAGGCAAGTCGTGGCTGGAGAAGCTGTCATGTCGGTCTGGGCCAGAAGGAAAAGACGGGAAAAATAAACAACTCCATCATAAAGAAAGTCACCTGTAAGTCACATTCTAATCTCCTATATGATCCGCAAGACTGATATCTACCACTATATGGTCACCATAAGGCGATAATATGAGTGTTGGTCTTTGTATAGTGATTTTGAGTAACACTATAGCTATCTGTTGAGATTCCCCTATACCCATGATTATGAGGCGGCACCGTAGTTGTAAACATGATTACCTGGTTTGGGGTTCAATCAGAAATTTTACCCCCCCTCCTTGAACTGAATTCCTAGCTACACCTCTTGTTCAGCTGTTTCAGCCTCAGAAGCAACCAGACATATGCAGTGTAGGGAACAAACCAGAATCATCCCAGCATACTTGAAATGAAAAGGAGCCGATCTTCATTCCCATGGAGTTGCCACTAAACACTGTGAAAGATGTGGATGGGGCTTTGCAAAACAGGGCACGGCTTACAACAGCCCAACAAGTTAACTACAATGTATACAAAAAATTTGGCATACTTTATAGCTGTAATGTACACGTCTGTTTTGGGGTACATACACTGTATTCTCCAGTGCCCAGGCAATTCTCCAAATTTATTAAAAGGCTAATAAATTTAGCACATCTTACTCCAGCAGACTATGTTCAAGACTGGTATATGAAAAGTCAGTATTGATTATTTTCAGTGTCCAGCTTCTTTAATGAGAATAACTTGAAATCTAAATGCCCTATGCACAATTGTCTGCATCTATCTTCATATTTGCATAAATTACATTGTACATTAATAAAGTGATTTTTGGGATGCAAATAAATTAGGTTGGGCCAGCTAATTGTGATCTGTGGTGGTCTGACGCTGATGATCTGGAGTAGCTGACATAGCTACTGTATATAATAGCAGTTATGTGATACTACAGCTCAGTCCCTTTCACTTAAATGGGGCTAGATGGCAGTTTTAGACACAGTTACAAGAACAAAAAGGTAATTTTGTCAACTACTTTAGTGAGCGGCACAGTCTTTCCCTTCTGCTAATTGTGGTGGTATCGGTGTTGGTCCCCACAAACTTCTCAAACATGGCCATTCTAAGACAAGACAAACTGAAAGTTTCAGAGAATTATTAAACTCTTGAATTGTCATCACATCACCCTGGTGATAGCTACGTTTTACATAAATAATAAGTAAGATAATGTAATAATAACATACAGCACATCTTCCATAGAAAAGAAAAACTATCTTAACCTATTAAAAATATAACAAATATTCTAAAATACAATGAATATATAATTTGTGCAAGGCACAAAATCAATAAAGAAATCTATTCTTTATTGGATAACACAATATCTAAAAGTATAAAATAGACATATAAAAGTCAGACATATACAGGGTGAGGCTGAGGGTATGTATCTTGTGCGTTTATTATTTTTCCAAGCGAGGGTGTTGCTGATGGATTGAGAGAGCAATAAATTATTAAAACAACCGCTGTGTTTATTTCATTAAAATACTTTTAAATCATGTGTGTGTGTGTGTTTTTAACCCTTTCATACAATTGGATTAATAATGGATAGGTGTCATAATTGACGCCTCTCCATTATTAATCTGGCTTAATGTCACCTTACAATAGCAAGGTGGCATTAAAGGGAACCTGTCACCCCGTTTTTTCGGTATGAGATAAAAATACTGTTAAATAGGGCCTGAGCTGTGCATTGCAATAGTGTAGTTTGTGGACCCCGATTCCCCACCTATGCTGCCGAAATACGTTACCAAAGTAGTCGTTTTCGCCTGTCAATCAGGCTGGTCAGGTCGGATGGGCGTGGTTTCTTCCCCCCGTAGTTTTCCGTTGGTGGCGTAGTGGTGTGCGCATGCCCAAGTCCAGAATCCTCTGCCAGGGGATTGAAAAGAGCACGATGTTCGTTATTTCATTGGTGATCGGTGGGCGCGGCCATCTTCCTTTGGCCGCGCGTGCGCAGAAGCGGCGCTCTGCTGGCTGCGGCTTCAGGAAAATGGCCGCCGCGATCTCCATCTGCGCACGCGCAGCATCCAGCGGCCATTTTCCTGAAGCCGCGGCCAGCAGAGCGCCGCTTCTGCGCACGCGCGGCCAAAGGAAGATGGCCGCGCCCACTGATCACCAATGAAATAACGAACATCACGCTCTTTTCAATCCCCTGGCAGAGGATTCTGGACTTGGGCATGCGCACACCACTACGCCACCAACGGAAAACTAAGCAAAATCTGGGGAAGACACCACGCCCTTTTGACCAGACCAGCCTGATTGACAGGCGAAAACGACTACTTTGGTAACGTATTTTGGCAGCATAGGTGGGGAATCGGGGTCCACAAACTACACTATTGTAATGCACAGCTCAGGCCCTATTTAACAGTATTTTTATCTCATACGAAAAAAACGGGGTGACAGGTTCCCTTTAACCCTTCATTACCCCATATCCCACCGCTACAGGGAGTGGGAAGAGAGTGGCCAAGTGCCAGAATAGGCGCATCTTCCAGATGTGCCTTTTCTGGGGTGGCTGGGGGCAGATTTTTTTAGCCACGGGGGGGCCAATAACCATGGACCCTCTCTAGGCTATTAATATCTGCCCTCAGTCACTGGCTTTACCATTCTGGCGGAGAAAATTGCGCGGGAGCCCACGCCAATTTTTCCCGCCATTTAACCCTTTATTTTAGCAGCTACAGCGCTGAAATTTTGCACATACACACTACTAACATTAGTAGTGTGGAATATGCAAAAAAAATGGGGATATGAGATGGTTTACTGTATGTAAACCATGTCTCATATCCTGTCGGGTTTAGGCAGGAGAAATGAAAAGCCGGCAATTGAATTACCGACTTTTCACTAACACCACTGCGTATTTCTCGCAAGTCACACTGCTGGTCCGTGTGGAATCCGTATTTTTCTCGCCCCCATAGACTTTCATTGGCGATTTTTTTGCGCAATACGCTGACAAACGCAGCATGCTGCGATTTTGTACGGCCGTAGAAAGCCGTATAATACGGATCCGTAATATACGGCTGATAGGAGCAGCCCCATTGAGAATAATTGTGCCGTATGTAATGCGAGTTTTACGGACGTAGTTTCTGCGCTCTTACGTCCGTAAAACACGCATATGTGACCCCGGCCTTTATCTGTATGTATCTTAACCCCTTAATGACTAAGCCAAGTTTTACAATTCTGACCAGTGTCACTTTATGAGGTTATAACTGTAGCACGCTTCAACCTATCTCACTGATAGTTTTTTGTGACATATTGTACTTCATCATAGTGGTAAAATTTATTGGATATGACTTGCATTTATTTGTGAAAAAAAATGGAAATTTGGTGAAAATTTGTAAAATTTAGCAATTTTCAAAATTTGAATTCTTATGCCCTTAAATCAGAGA
Source organism: Ranitomeya variabilis (assembly GCF_051348905.1). Classification (NCBI taxonomy): domain Eukaryota; kingdom Metazoa; phylum Chordata; class Amphibia; order Anura; family Dendrobatidae; genus Ranitomeya; species Ranitomeya variabilis. The sequence goes on along the minus strand of NC_135234.1, from coordinate 308,406,144 downwards.
TATGTCACACAAAATAGCTAATAAACAAGATTTCCCACATGTTTACATTACATCAGCAAAAAATTTAAAAATGTTTTATTTGTTAGGAAGTTTTAAGGGTTAAAAGTTGACCAGCGATTTCTCATTTTTCCAGGAAAATTTATAAAACCATTTTTTTAGGGACCACCTCACATTGGAAATGACGTTGAGGGGTCTATGATAGAAAATACCCAAAAGTGACACCATTCTAAAAACTGTACCCCTCAGGGTGCTCAAAACCACATTCAAAAAGTTTATCCCTTCATGTGCTTCACAGGAATTTTTGGAATGTGGAAACAGAAATGAACATTTAACTTTTTCTCACAAAACATTTACTTTAGACCAATTTGTTTTATTTTCACAAGGGTAACACAAAAAAATCGACCCCAAAATTTGGTGCTAAATTTCTCCTGAGCATGCCAATACCCCATATGTGAGGGGAAACCACTGTTTAAGCACACGGCAGGGCTCATAAGGAAAAAAAATTGCTGGAACAATTAGAGAATGCAATGTCGCGTTTGGAGAGCCCCTGATGTGCCTAACCAGCAGAAACCCCTGACAAGTGACCTCATTTTAGAAACCACACCCCTCAAGGATTTTATCCAGGGGTATAATGAGCATTTTTAACAGGGATGACACAGAATTTGATAACATTAGAATGTCATATTGAATACGTCGTCATTAGGGTTGAGCACAAGTGTTTGCTACTCCAGTTTGCTCTGGTATGCACCAAGTATCGCAGGTGCTGGAGTGACATGCTCGAGTCCCTACCCCGCATGTTTCACAACTGTTAGACACACAAAAAAAACATTCGGATACTCCGTGCACTTGTGCTCAACACTAGCCGTCATATTGTAATTTGTTTTTTACTTTTGAAAAAAATCCAATTCTAGCCCCCACCCCAACACACCCTTAACCCTAACACAGCCCTAACCCACATCCGCAACCCTAAGCCCAACTGCAAATGGGAAAAAAATGTATCTTGTTTTTATTTAACTAAGGGCGTGACAAGGAAGGGTTCGATTTACTATTTTTTTATTTTGATCACTGTGATAGGATGCATCACAGTGATCAAAAGGAACCAAAAGGAAAAATGTCCTATTGTTGCCAGATACCAGCCGTCAGATCTCAGCATTCGCACTGTGCATGCATCCGATCTGACAGACTGCTGTACAAACTGCCAGATCGTCGATCTGTGATGTCCCCCCCGGGGACAAAGTAAAAAAGTTTAAAAAAAAATTTCCACATGTGTAAAAAAAAAAAAATAAATAAAAATTCCTAAATAAAGAAGAAAAAAAAATATTATTCCCATAAATACATTTCTTTATATAAAAAAAACAAAAAAAACAATAAAAGTACACATATTTAGTATCGCCGCGTCCGTAACGACCCAACCTATAAAACTGTCCCACTAGTTAACCCCTTCAGTGAACACCGTAAGAAAAAAAAAAAAAAGAGCCAAAAAACAACGCTTTATTATCATACCGCCGAACAAAAAGTGGAGTAACACGCGATCAAAAAGACGGATATAAATAACCATGGTACCGCTGAAAACGACATCTTGTCCCGCAAAAAATGAGCCACCACATAGCATCATAGCCAAAAAAATAAAAAAGTTATAGTCCTCAGAATAAATCGATGCCAAAATAATTATTTTTTCTATAAAATAGCTTTTATCGTATAAAAGCGCCAAAACATAAAAAATGATATAAATGAGATATCGCTGTAATCATACTGACCCGAAGAATAAAACTGCTTTATCAATTTTACCAAACGTGGAACGGTATAAATGCCTCCCCCAAAAGAAATTCATGAATAGCTAGTTTTTGGTCATTCTGCCTCACAAAAATCGGAGTAAAAAGTGTCATGTGTCCGAAAATGTTACGAATAAAAACGTCAACTCGTCCCGCAAAAAACAAGACCTTACATGACTCTGTGGACCAAAATATGGAAAAATTATAGGTCTCAAAATGTGGAGACGCAAAAACTTTTTTGCTATAAAAAGCGTCTTTTAGTGTGTGACAGCTGCCAATCATAAAAATCCGATATAAAAAAACGCTATAAAAGTAAATCAAACCCCCCTTCATCACCCCCTTAGTTAGGGAAAAATAATAAAAGAAAAAAATGTATTTATTTCCATTAGGGCTAGGGTTAGGGCTAGGGCTAGGGCTAGGGTTAGGGTTGGGGCTAGGGTTGGAGTTAAAGTTAGGGTTGGGGCTAAAGTTAGGGATAGGGTTGGGGTTAAAGTTAGGGTTAGAGTTGGGGCTAAAGTTAGGGTTAGGGTTGGGGCTAAAGTTAGGGTTTGGATTACATTTACGGTTGGGATTAGGGTTGGGACTAGAATTAAGGGTGTGTCAGGGTTAGGGGTGTGGTTAGGGTTACAGTTGGGATTAGGGTTAGGGGTGTGTTTGGATTAGGGTTTCAGGTAGAATTGGGGAGTTTCCACTGTTCAGGCACATAAGGGGCTCTCCAAACGCGACATTGAGTCCGATCTCAGTTCCAGCCAATTCTGCACTGAAAAAGTAAAAACAGTGCTCCTTCACTTCTGAGCTCTCCCATGCGCCCAAACAGGGGTTTACCCCAAAATATGGGGTATCAGCGCACTCGGGACAAATTGGACAACAACATTTGGGGTCCAAGTTCTCTTGTTATCCTTGGGAAAATAAAAATTTTGGGGGCTAAAAATCATTTTTGTGGGAAAAAAAGGATTTTTTATTTTCACGGCTCTGCATTATAAACTGTAGTGAAACACTTGGGGGTTTAAAGTTCTCAAAACACATCTAGATTAGTTCCTTGAGAGGTCTAGTTTCCAATATGGGGTCACTTGTGGGGGGTTTCTACTGTTTGGGTACATCAGGGGCTCTGCAAATGCAACGTGACGCCTGCAGACCAATCCATCTAAGTCTGCATTCCAAATGGCGCTCCTTCCCTTCCGGACTCTGCCATGCGCCCAAACAGTGGTTCCCCCCCCCACATATGGAGAATCAGCGTACTCAGGTCAAATTGGACAACAACTTTTGGGGTCCAATTTATCCTGTTACCCTTGTAAAAATACAAAACTGGGGGCTAAAAAATCATTTTTGTGAAAAAAAAAAATATATATTTTCACGGCTCTGCGTTATAAACTGTAGTGAAACACTTGGGGGTTCAACGTTCTCACAACATATCTAGATAAGTTCCTTGGGAAGTCTAGTTTCCAATATGGCATCACTTGTGGGGGGTTTGTACTGTTTGGGTACATCAGGGGCTCTGCAAATGCAACGTGACGCCTGCAGACCAATCCATCTAAGTCTGCATTCCAAATGGTGCTCCTTCCCTTCCGAGCTCTGCCATGCGCCCAAACAGTTGTTCCCCCCTACATATGGGGTATCAGCGTACTCAGGACAAATTGGACAACACCTTTTGTGGTCTAAGTTCTTCTCTTACCCTTGGGAAAATAAAAAATTGGGGGCAAAAAATCATTTTTGTGAAAAAATATGATTTTTTATTTTTACGGCTCTGCATTATAAACTTCTGTGAAGCACTTGTTGGGTCAAAGTGCTCACCACACATCTAGATAAGTTTCTTAAGGGGTCTACTTTCCAAAATGGTGTCACTTGTGGGGGGTTTCAATGTTTAGGCACATCAGAGGCTCTCCAAACGCAACATGGCGTCCCATCTTAATTCCAGTCAATTTTGCATTGAAAAGTAAAATGGCGCTCCTTCCCTTCCGAGCTCTGCTATGCGCCCATACAGTGGTTTACTCCCACATATGGGGTATCGTCGTACTCAGGACAAATTGCACAACAACTTTTGTGGTCTAATTTTTTCTCTTGCCCTTGGGAAAATAGAAAATTGGGGACGAAAAGATAATTTTTGTGAAAAAATATGATTTTTTATTTTTACGGCTCTGCATTATAAACTTCTGTGAAGCACTTGGTGGGTCAAAGTGCTCACCACACATCTAGATAAGTTCCTTAGGGGGTCTACTTTCCAAAATGGTGTCACTTGTGGGGGTGTTCAATGTTTAGGCACATCAGGGGCTCTCCAAACGCAACATGGCGTCCCATCTCAATTCCAGTCAATTTTGCATTGAAAAGTCAAATGGCGCTCCTTTCCTTCCGAGCTCTGCCATGCGTCCAAACAGTGGTTTACCCCCACATATGGGGTATCAACATACTCAGGACAAATTGTACAACAACTTTTGGGGTCCATTTTCTCCTGTTACCCTTGGTAAAATAAAACAAATTGGAGCTGAAATAAATTTTGTGTGAAAAAAAGTTAAATGTTCATTTTTATTTAAACATTCCAAAAATTCCTGTGAAACACCTGAAGGGTTAATAAACTTCTTGAATGTGGTTTTGAGCACTTTGATGGGTGCAGTTTTTAGAATGGTGTCACACTTGGTTATTTTTTATCATATAGACCCCTCAAAATGACTTCAAATGAGATGTGGTCCCTAAAAAAAATGGTGTTGTAAAAATGAGAAATTTCTGGTCAACTTTTAACCCTTATAACTCCCTAACAAAAAAAAATTTTGGTTCCAAAATTGTGCTGATGTAAAGTAGACATGTGGGAAATGTTACTTATTAAGTATTTTGCATGACATATCTCTGTGATTTAAGGGCATAAAAATTCAAAGTTGGAAAATAGCGAAATTTTCAAAATTTTCACCAAATTTCCAATTTTTTCACAAATAAACGCAAGTTCTATCGAATAAATGTTACCACTAACATGAAGTACAATATCTCACGAGAAAACAATGTCAGAATCGCCAAGATCCGTTAAAGCGTTCCAGAGTTATAACCTCATAAAGGGGCAATGGTCAGAATTGTCATTAACGTGCAAACCACCCTCGGGGCTTAAGGGTTTAATATACTGTAGCTCCTTATACTCATGTAGTTGTTTGAATCTATCATTTTAAATCTAAATGTTTTACCAAAATTTTTTTTCATTTTTGTGGGCAGAATGAAAGTCATACATATAGTATATGACCACCCTTACTTAATGAAATTGATTATTTCGAGCACATAAAAAGAAGCATATGTTCACACAATCTCAAAAGGCAAATATTATCAGTGCAGCAGGTCATACTGCAGAACTCAGTGCCTTTGAACTTGGCACTGTCATAGGATGGCACTTTCCCGAAATTCAGTGTGTCAACTATCTACACCACTAATGCTGTAGAAGTCAACAGTAAGTGCTATAGCATTGTCCAGGATCAAGGGGCTTTGCCTTGAAGCATTAGACCACACAAGATGACTAGTGTTGAGCATTCCGATACCACAAGTATCGGGTATCGGCCGATATCTGCGGTATCGGAATCCCGATACCGAGTTCCGTTACTTTCAGTATATCGGATACCGGAATCAGAAGTTCCCATAATTCAAAGACCCAGAATTCAGCCAATGAGGGATGATTAGAAGTGTGGGCACATCCTGTTCTGCATGGTAGGCATGTAACTACTAGCACGGCTGTGATTGGCTGCTGAAATGATGTCATGATGCACTATAAAAGTCGCCGCCGCCATTTTGGGCTCATTCTGCTGTGAATTCAGTTAGGGACAGGACGCTGTGTTCTGACTGAGGGCAAGTTTAGAGATAGCGATTTGCTTCATTGTGCTTTACGCAGGCTAATTTAGCAACCGCTGTGTGAGAACCTTGCTTTTGCCTTGCAGCGCTGTTCACAGCTGTCTGCAAGGTCTCTGTGTGTGTGTGTGAGTGCAGCTCACTCTGTAGTCTGTCCGCAGCCACAGCCGGTTGTAGTCAGCTCAGGGTGCGTCACTGCCTCATACTGTTCAATCCATTGTCCTTTTTTGCAATTAGTGCAGCCTGCTGCACATTTTTTCAAATTTATCCTATTAGTGGCTTTCCATCCGTATCCAGCTAGATTGTGAAAAAACACTATATATGATTACATAGAGGACCTTTTTTTGGCCTTGCAGCGCCGTTTACGGCTGTCTGCACGGTCACTGTGTGAGTCCAGCTTGCTCTGTAGTCTGTTCTGCCGCCACAGCCGGTTGTCGTCAGCTCAGGGTATGTCACAGCCTCATACCGTTCCATTGTCTGTTTCTCAATTAATTAGTGCAGCCTGCTGCACATTTTTTCAAATTTATCCTATTAGTGGCTTTCCATCCGTATCCAGCTAGATTGTGAAAAAAAACTATATAGGATTACATAGAGGACCTTTTTTGGCCTCTATGTACAACCGTGGCCAAACGTCAACAGGCCATATTGATATTAATTTCTTTGGGGAATCGAAGCCACACAGCGCAGGAGCTCTGGAATGCCATCAAGCAGGAGAGCGACGTGTGCTTTGTTCCAGCGAATCTCCAGCCAGGCATGGTGGTGTGTGACAATGGCCGAAATCTGGTGGCAGCTCTGGCCCTAGGCAACCTCACTCACATCCCATGTCTGGCACATGTGCTCAACTTGGTCGTGCAGAGTTTTTTGAGGGACTATCCGGATCTTGATGCACTGCTGCACAAGGTCCGCCTAGAGTGTGCTCACTTGCGGCATTCCAGCATGGCAAGATCGTGCATTGCAGCTCTGCAGCGCCAATTCCGCCTTCCGGAACATCACATCATATGTGACCTACCCACCAGGTGGAATTCCACGTTACATATGTTGGAGCGGTTGTGTGAGCAGCAGCAGGCAGTAATGGAGTACCAGCTGCATCAGGTGCAAAGAAGTCGCACTGCACGCCGTTCAGACTGCACAACCACTGAGTGGGCCACTATGAAGGACGTCTGCCAGGTTTTGCGTGTCTTCGATGATTCCACGCTGATGGCGAGTGCAGATGATGCACTAGTCAGCATGACTGTCCCCCTTATCTGCCTGCTTGAAAGAACACTGCAAGCGCTAAGGGATGATGTTGCGGAAGAGGTGGAGAATGAGGAGTCACCAATTCCATCTGCTTCTGGACAGTCAGCACAACGTGGTTCCTCACAAAGGCCTAGGCAGAGGACACTTTGTGAGGAGGATGAGGAGGAGTCAATGGAGGAGGAAGACATCGGTCCAGAGGAGGGAGTTACACAATTCTCCAGTAGTCAGTGTGTAGAGCGAGGGTGGGGTGATGCAGAGCAGGCAAGGATCACGCCTCAAGCAGGGGACAGCGTTTCTTGGCCAGTTGGCAGTCTGCAGCACATGGTTGATTTCATGCTGCAGTGCCTGAGAAACGACCGCCGCATCACCCACATTCTCAACACGACTGATTATTGGGTGTACACCGTCCTAGATCCTCGCTACCGGGACAACTTTCAAAGCCTCATTACACCGTTGAACCGGGAGCGTAAAATGCAGGAGTACCAAGACACACTGGTGCAGTACATCATCTTCTCCAGTCCAATCGAGAGCAGTGCTGCTAGTGCTTTACAAAGCAGCTCAGTGCATCGAGGCAGTGGAGGAAGCTCTGCACAAAGAGGGAGCAGAAGCTGTGCCTCAGCACAAGGCAAGAACAGTATGGCCCAACTGTGGCAAAGTTTTGTGCGCCCGCCTCAAATGTCTACACCATCACAGATGGCTCCAGTCAGCAGGAGGCAACGTTTTCGTCAGATGGTGACAGACTACATGTCTCCTCTCAGTGTACTCCCAGATGGCTCTTCCCCCTTAAAGTTTTGGGTCTCTAAGCTGGATACATGGCCAGAGCTTAGCCAGTATGCATTGGAGGTGCTGGCTTGCCCTGCTGCTAGTGTATTATCGGAACGCGTCTTTAGTGCCGCAGGTGGTATACTAACAGCCTGGCGCATGCGACTATCCTCCGATAACGTTGACTGGCTTACTTTTCTGAAAATGAACAAGGCCTGGATCTTGCAGGAATTTGCCACTCCTCTTCCAGATTAAATAAATTTGTTGGCTACAGTATCCAGGTCTCCTGTTGCGTTCATGTTTCTACCACCTGAACTGTAATCCCTGGGCTCCAACACCACCAGTTGCTGTTCAGAAGTGCCGTCTGCACAGTCAAAACACATGACCCAGTGTTATTGGGTTTCACTAACGTCAGCTGATCCCCAACTGTGCATCCAGCAATGTGTCCTGCGACCGCCACGCTGACACAACAACTGAAATTTAAGGGAACCTGTCCCCCCCCCAGGCGTTTGCACAAGAAAAAGGTGGCTCTTATAGTTATGCTCCTTGCACACGCTGAACTTAACACTTATAAAATGTGTCCCCTCATACCGCGAAACCGTCCCGGAGGTGGGACTTTCCTTCGTAATGGGACGCAACACAGCCGTCATTCCTACCCCCTTGGCGCCAGGCGCCGCCTCCTCAGCATTGTTTGAATCTGTCCCGGAGACTGCGCTGTTATGTTATCCCTTGGCCATGCGCAGTTAGCGCTGCCCGTCTTCTGACATCATTTGTTGTCAGGCTGGCTGTGCCTGTGCGGCCGCGCTGACTGAGATCCCACCTCGCAGTGTCTTCTGATTTATTCACACTGCGGGGCTGGGATTCATGGGCATGCGCAATGCATATCTTCGCCTCTCACTCATCTCCCTCCGCCTTCTTCAGACTGTACGCCATCAGCTGATCCCTAATAGCATGCCACGGCCGTGACGCTGAACAGTCTGAAGAAGCCGGAAGGAGGAGAGTGAGAGGCGAAGATATGCACTGCGCATGCCCATGAATCCCAGCCCCGCAGTGTGATTAAATCAGAAGACACTGCGAGGCGGGATCTTGGGCAGCGTGGCCGCACAGGAAAAGTCAGCCTGACACCAAATGTTGTCAGAAGACGGGCAGCGGTAACTGCGCATGGCCAAGGGATAACATAACAGTGCAGGCTCCGGGACAGATTCAAACAACGCTGAGGAGGCAGCACCCGGCGCCAAGGGGGTAGGAATGACGGCTGTGTTGCGTGTCATTACGAAGGAAAGACCCACCTCCGGGACGGTTTCACGGTATCAGGGGACACATTTTATAAGTGTTTAGTTCTGCGTTTGCAAGGAGCATAATTAAAAGAGCCACCTTTTCCTTTTGCAGCATTAGTGCTGCACAAGGTGGCTCTTTCAGCTACAAATGCCTGGGGGGGTTAAAGGTTCCCTTTCAACTTGTTTCAACTAGGCCTCGGCCTACACTCTGCTTCTCCTGCATTCCCTGGGCTCCAACACTGCTAGTTGCTGCTCGGAAGTGCTGTCTGCACAGACAACAGTTGCTCCTCTGTTATTGGGGTTCAGTAATGCCAGCTGCTCCCCTGCTGTGTGTGCGGCAATAACTCTAGCCTGCTCCTCCTGCTGTCCCTGGACTCCAACACCGCTAGTTGCTGCTCGGAAGTGCTGTCTGCACAGTCAACAGTTGCTTCTCTGTTATTGGGGTTCAGTAACGCCAGCTGCTCCCCTGTTGTGTTGCGGTAATAAATCAAGTCTGCTCCTCCTGCTGTCCCTGGGTTCCAACACCGCCAGTTGCTGCTCGGAAGTCCTGTCAGCACAGTCAACAGTTGCTCCTATGTTATTGGGGTTCAGTAATGCCAGCTGCTCCCCTGCTGTGTGTGCGGCAATAACTCTAGCCTGCTCCTCCTGCTGTCCCTGGACTCCAACACCGCTAGTTGCTGCTCGGAAGTGCTGTCTGCACAGTCAACAGTTGCTCCTCTGTTATTGGGGTTCATTAACACCAGCTGCTCCCCTGCTGTGTTGCGGCAATAACTCTAGTCTGCGCCTCCTGCTGTCCCTGGGCTCCAACACCTCTAGTTGCTGCTCGGAAGTGCTGTTTGCAGTTAACACTTGCTGCCGTGTTATTGGGTTTCAGTAACGTCAGCTGATCCCCAGCTGTGTATCCGGCAATGTGTCCTGCGACCGCCACGCTGACACAACAGATATTAAACTGCCTCGAGTGCAGGCTTCGGCCTACACTCTGCTTCTCCTGCATTCCCTGGGCTCCAACACCGGTAGTTGCTGCTCAGAAGTGTAGTGTCTTTGGCATGGGTACTCCCTCCTGCCCAGCCCAGTTACAGCACGCCAGCTGTTTACAGGTTGTGTCAAGGTCACTTGGCCTCCAATACGTTGTCCTGTCGGGTTGAAGTCGGATTAGCCGACTCTTTTGTGCCTGCAGTTTAGGTGCTTCCTATGTGGGCTGTGGGAAGTGGCAATCAAGGCTGGTTTCGTAGTGCCAATAGGACAAGCTCCCCCTGTAGGACTGTGTATTTTTGGTAACCACGGCCGGCTCGAGGCCTAGCAACTTTTGTTTTTCCTGTTGACCTTCTGCTGCCTATCTGAGTTCCAGCACCATTAGCTGGTTCTTAGGAAGACAATCTTGAATAAGTCCCCCTAGTTCCAGTACCGTCAGCTGGTTCCGGGCAGAGCCTTTGGCTTAGGTGCCTCCTTCTGGGTATCTGAGTTCCACCAACGTTAGGTGGTCCTTGGTAGTGCTTTCTTGCACAGGTACCTCCTGCTTAGTAACCGGGTTCCAGTAACGTCAGCTGGTCCTCGGTAGTTCCATTGGCTCTTGTACCTTCTGCTACCCATCCGGGTTCCAGTACCGTCAGCTGGTTCTCGGCAGTGTCTTTTGCTCTTGTACCTTCTGTTCCCCATCCTGGTTCCAGTACCGTCAGCTGGTTCCGGGCAGAGGCTTCGGCTTAGGTGCCTCCTTCTGGGTATCCGAGTTCCACCAACGTCAGGTGGTCCTTGGTAGTGCTTTCTGGCATGGGTACCTCCGGCTTAGTAACCGGGTTCCAGTAACGACAGCTGGTCCTCGGTAGTTTCATTGGCTCTTGTACCTTTGGCTACCCATCCGGGTTCCAGTACCGTCAGCTGGTTCCGGGCAGAGCCTTTGGCTTAGGTGCCTCCTACTGGGTATCCGAGTTCCACCAACGTCAGGTGGTTCTTGGTAGTGCTTTCTGGCACGGGTACCTCCTGCTTCGTAACCGGGTTCCAGTACCGTCAGCTGGTCCTCGGTAGTTCCATTGGCTCTTGGACCTTCGGGTAGCCATCCGGCCTCCAGTACCGTCAGCTGGTTCTCAGCATTTCCTCAACCTTCTCGTACCTTCTGCTACATTTCCAAGTTCAAGATCCTAAAGACGACGACCCTGAAGACCACCCCTAAGATGACGACGACCCCTGAGACGATGACCCCTGAGATGACGACCCTGGAGACGACGACCCTGAAGACCGAGAAGCAGAAGAACAAGAAGCTGCAGAACAAAGAGCAGAAGAACATTAAGCATAAGACTAAACATCAGAGCAAAAGATATTATCCAAATTATAAGCAGAAGAAGACTAAGCAGTATATGGGGGAGAGTCCGTTCCTCCTCGTGGTGCCCCTGGAAAAAGCCTGCTGCTGCAGGCCAAACTGAACGCGGACAAACCTGTTGTAACTCTTTTGTGACAGGCAGAACGGAAGGTGTAATCTTCAAACTTTTATAGATAACTACAGGAATGCCTGTCACAAATAAGAATATGATGAAGTAGAATATGAAGAAGAATAATAGTTTAATAAAAAGAATATGAAGAATGTAACAAAAAAGAATAATAGGAAGAAGGTGAAGAAGAAGATGAATAAGGTGAAGAAGAAGTTGATGTATAAGATGCTGCTGCTGAGGATGATGAAGAAGAAAGTGTCGGAGAATTAAAAAAGAAGGTGAAGAGCATGGAATTAGTGAAACATCAATATCTGACAAAATATAAAAAATCTTAACATAGTCAATATCTTTGTAACTCCGAACGTCTTAAAAAAAAAATAATAATAATAATTCCTGCTATTCCATTTGATTGGGCTAAACCTCTATGCCTTTAATGTCTCCTCCACCTCCCCCAATACATCCTACATTATTCTTAGTTGTTTTCCTTCATGTAGAATGAACCTACAAGGAAAGAAAGGGTTTATTTTAATTTCGATATTTTGGTCCCATTGACTTGCATTGGTATCGGGTATTGGTATCGGCGATATCCGATATTTTTCGAATATCGGCCGATCCAATCCGATACGATACTTTTGGATATCGGAAGGTATCGCTCAACACTAAAGGTGACCCAAAACAATTAAATGCCAAAGGCTTTAAGCCACTGTTTACCGGGAAAAGACATTAATGTCAAAATGAAACCAAATCTCTATCAAATACACACAACATGACCAAAGGCTGGACACATTTACATCCATCTATACTCACCAAATTACTCATTCTATAACCATTAAATACTTAGAGATGGGAGAGAGGATAGCTAGATAAATAGCTAGCTAGATAGACAGACAGACATAGAGATAGATAATAGATAGATGATAGATAATAGATAGATAATATATTGATAGATAATAGATAGATAGATAGATAGATAGATAGATAGATAGATAGATAGATAGATAGGGGATATTATTATTATTATTATTATTTATTTATATAGCACCATTAATTCCATGGTGCTGTACATGAGGAAAGGGGTTACATACAGGGTTACAGATATCGTTAACAGAAAATAAATTTACAATGACAGACTGGTACATAGTCGAGAGGACCCTGTCTTGTGGACTTAGATTCTACGGGATAATGGGGAAGAGACAGGAGGTCGGGGGTGCTGCAGCACTGGCGGTGGTGAGGCGGCAGCTCGGGTGGTTGGTGACACGGCAGCTCGGGTGGTTGGTGACGCGGCAGCTTGGGTGCTTGGTGACGCAGCAGAATGGTTATTGCAGGCTGTAGGCTTTCCTGAAGAGATGGGTTTTCAGGTTCTGTCTGAAGGATCTGAGGGTGGTGGATAATCAGAAGTGTTGAGGCGTGGAATTCCAGAGCATGGGGGATATTCGGGAGAAATTTTGGAGGCGGTTGTGTGAGGAACGAATAAGTGTGGAGGAGAGTAGGAGGTCTTGGGAGGATCAAAGATTATGTGAGGGAAGATAGTGGGAGATTAGTTCAGAGATATAGGGAGGGGACAGGTTGTGGATGGCTTTGTAGATCAGTGTTAAGGTACCGTCACACTGAGCAACTTTACAACGAGAATGACAAGGATCCGTGACGTTGCAGTGACGTTGCAGCGTCCAGGATAGCGATCTCGTTGTGTTTGACACGCAGCAGCGATCTGGATCCCGCTGTGATGTCGCTGGTCGGAGCTAGAAGTCCAGACCTTTATTTCGTTGCTGATGACCCGCTGTCATCGCTGGATCGGCGTGTGTGACATCGATCCAGCGATGTGTTCACTTGTAACCAGGGTAAATATCAGGTTACTAAGCACAGGGCCGCGCTTAGTAACCCGATATTTACCCTGGTTACCATTGTAAAAGTTAAAAAAAAAAAAAAAACAGTACATACTCACCTTCTGATGTCTGTCACGTCCCCCGGCGTCCACGCGCTGCTGCAGAGAGCTTTCCCTGCACTGTGTCAGCGCCGCCGTAAAGCAGAGCACAGCGGTGACGTCACCGCTGTTACTTCCGGCGCCGCTGACACATTCAGTGCAGGGAAAGCTCTCTGCAGCAGCGCGTGGACGCCGGGGGACGTGACAGACATCAGAAGGTGAGTATGTAGTGTTTTTTTTTTTTACTTTTACAATGGTAACCAGGGTAAATATCGGGTTACTAAGCGCGGCTCTGCGCTTAGCAACCCAATGTTTACCCTGGTTACCCGGGTGCTGCAGGGGACTTCGGCATCGTTGAAGACAGTTTCAACGATGCCGAAGTCATTCCCCTGATCGTTGGTCGCTGGAGAGAGCTGTCTGTGTGACAGCTCCCCAGCGACCACACAACGACTTACAAACAATCACGATCGCTGGTTGTGATCGTTGGTAAGTCGCTTAGTGTAACGGTACCTTAAGTAGTTTGAACTGGATTTGTTGGGGAATTGGGAGCCAGTGGAGGGATTTGCAGAGGGGAGAAGCAGTGGAGTAGCAAGAAGAGAGGTGGATTAGCTGAGCAGCATAGTTGAGGACAGACTGGAGTAATGCAAGGGAGTTAGCGGGGAGGCCACAGAGGAGGGTGTTGCAGTAATCAAGGCAGGAGATGATGAGGGCATGCACAAAAGTTTTAGTAGATTGCGGGCTGAGGAAGGGACGGATTCTGGCAATATTTTTGATAGATAGATAGATAGACAGATAGATAATAGAAATGGGATATATAGATAGATAATAAAATGGGATATATAGATAATAGATCGATATGCTAGATATAGTGTCGAAAGCCTGTTACTTAGCCATTAAAAGGTATCAACCACTGACGACTCTCAATTCTGAATATTTTTCTAAGCATGATGCAGTGATACAAGGACATGTAGAATGGCACATTATTAATGAAATATTTAAGAAGAAAAGAATGTAGATATCAATGGCATGTAATAAGGAACATCAAGGTAAGGAGAAAGACCAAAATCAATTGCTTATAAAAAGAAATAAATACTAAATGTGTAGGGACAAACGTGTAGTGCTACTTGGCTCATAATAACTGGAGCACGTAATCATAATCCTGTTCTTTTTTTCTGGGAAATCAATCTACTGTTTCTTTAAATCAAGTGGAAATGCAGGGAATTCCCTCTAAGAGTGTGTGTGGGGATGGGAGGGGGGAGCACACGCATCGCTGTGGTTACGGGAGCCCCAGACGGTTGCCATGACGGCCGGCGACAGGAGTGTTACCATAGAAACATGACTGGGTGTTTATGGGGACAGAGAGAGCGAGAGATTCTGTGATATTTACTGATACTGTGTATCACCTCATATTACTTCTCAAAAGGGATGTAAAAGTAGCACTTATAATAAATAAACCATATACTAATCACATTAATGAAAAGCTGGTTAGTGATAGATGAGCATGTTAACCTACTCAATTTACCTCATTCTGAAATACTTTATTTACTATCAATTTTAATTCAATGAGAGAAAACTATTTAATTGTTATTATTTTAGTCTAAAGCTCACATTTCACATTGAAAATTAAACCAACATAATCCTTTCCATTATATAAAAGCATTTCAGTCATGCAAACAATACAATAAAAGCATTTACTTCACTATACAGTCATGGCCGAAAGGCTTGGCACCCTTGAAATTTTTTCTAAGAAAATTATGTGAGTAAGCCAAATTCCTTCTGGGAAAATGTCTTGATTACAGATGACACCAAGATAGCTTACCTCACAAAAGTGGTGTATCATCTTATAGTGCACACTATATACCGTATATACTCGAGTATAAGCCGAGATTTTCAGCCCAAATTTTTGGGCTGAAAGTGCCCCTCTCGGCTTATACTCGAGTCACGGTCGGCGGCAGGGTCAGCGGGTGAGGGGGAGAGAGGTCTGAGGCATACTCACCTAGTCCCGGTGCTCCTGGCGCTCCCCCTGCCTGTGACACTGTCTTCGGGTGCCGCAGCTCTTCCTCTGTCAGCGGTCACGTGGGACCGCTCATTAAAGTTATGAATATGGACTCCACTCCCATAGGGGTGGAGCCGCATATTCATTTCTCTAATCAGCGGTGCCAGTGACCGCTGACAGAGGAAGAGCTGCGGCACCCGAAGACAGTGTGACAGGCAGGGGGAGCGCCAGGAGCGCCGGAACTAGGTGAGTATTTTATATTCACCTGTCCACGTTCCAACCGCCGGGCGCCGCTCTGTCTTCACGTCCTCTTGCTCTGACTGTGCAGGTCAGAGAGCGCGATGACGTACTAGTGTGCGCGCCGCCCTCCGCCTGAACAGTCAGTGCGGAGAGACGCTGAGACGGGACGCTGAGGAGCTGCAGGCAGCAAGAGAGGTGAGTATGTGTTTTTTTTTTTTTTTTTATTGCAGCAGCAGCGTTATATATGGCACAGCTTACTATGGTACATCTATGGGGCAACAATGAACAGTGCAGAGCATATATGGCACAGCTTTATAAGGAGCATCTTTGGGGCCATAATGAACAGTGCAGAGCATATATGGCACTGCTTAATAAGGAGCATCTATGGGGCCATAATGAACAGTGCAGAGCATATATGGCACAGCTTTATAAGGAGCATCTATGGGGCAATAATGAACAGTGCAGAGCATATAAGGCACAGCTTTATAAGGAGCATCTATGGGGCCATAATGAACAGTGCAGAGCATATATGGCACAGCTTTATAAGGAGCATCTATGGGGCCATAATGAACGGTGCAGAGCATATATGGCACAGCTTACTATGGTACATCTATGGGGCAACAATGAACAGTGCAGAGCATATATGGCACAGCTTTATAAGGAGCATCTATGGGGCCATAATGAACAGTGCAGAGCATATATGGCACTGCTTAATAAGGAGCATCTATGGGGCCATAATGAACAGTGCAGAGCATATATGGCACAGCTTTATAAGGAGCATCTATGGGGCAATAATGAACAGTGCAGAGCATATAAGGCACAGCTTTATAAGGAGCATCTATGGGGCCATAATGAACAGTGCAGAGCATATATGGCACAGCTTTATAAGGAGCATCTATGGGGCCATAATGAACAGTGCAGAGCATATATGGCACTGCTTTATAAGGAGCATCTATGGGGCAATAATGAACAGTGCAGAGCATATATGGCACAGCTTTATAAGGATCATCTATGGGGCAATAATGAACAGTGCAGAGCATATATGGCACAGCTTTATATGGCACATCTATGGGGCCATAATGAACAGTGCAGAGCATATATGGCACTGCTTTATAAGGAGCATCTATGGGGCCATAATGAACAGTGCAGAGCATATATGGCACAGCTTTATATGGCACATATATGGGGCCATAATGAACAGTGCAGAGCATATATGGCACTGCTTTATAAGGAGCATATATGGGGCCATAATGAACAGTGCAGAGCATATATGGCACAGCTTTATAAGGAGCATCTATGGGGCAATAATGAACAGTGCAGAGCATATATGGCACAGCTTTAGAAGGAGCATTTATGGGGCAATAATGAACGCTATAGAGCATATATGGCACAGCTTTATAAGGAGCATCTATGGGGCCATAATGAACAGTGCAGAGCATTGTATATGGCACAGCTTTATAAGGAGCATCTATGGGGCCATAATGAACAGTGCAGAGCATTGTATATGGCTCAGCTATATATGGAGCATCTATGGGACAATAATCAACGGTATGGAGCATTATATATGGCACAGCTTTATATGGAACCTCCTTTGGGGCAATAATGAACGGTATGGAGCATCTATTTTTATTTTTGAAATTCACCGGTAGCTGCTGTATTTTCCACCCTAGGCTTATACTCGAGTCAATAAGTTTTCCCAGTTTTTTGTTGCAAAATTAGGGGGGTCGGCTTATACTCGGGTCGGCTTATACTCGAGTATATACGGTAACTTACAAAATCACAATTTGGCCCAAATTTTCCATTAAGTTTAAAAGTTCTATGCCTAGGAAGAATTTGCCATGGGCAGTGCCATATAGATAACTTGAGCATATGAATACTGTGTAGGTCCGAGAGCCCAGGATAATATTATACATGTATTTCAGGTTAAATGTACATGGGGGCATCCTCTACGTCTGGAGGAAAAAAGGTTTAAGCATAATAACAGATGCGGATTCTTTACTGTAAGAGCAGTGAGACTATGGAACTCTCTGCCGTATGATGTTGTAATGAGTGACTCATTGCTTCAATTTAAGAGGGGACTGGATACCTTTCTGGAAAAGTATAATATTACAGGGTATTAGATTCCTTGATAAGGCGTTGATCCAGGGAACTAGTCTGATTGCCGTATGTGGGGTCGGGAAGGAATTTTTTTCCCCATGATGGAGCTTACTCTTACCACATGGGTTTTTTTTGCCTTCCCCTGGATCAACATGTTAGGGCATGCTAGGCTATGGGTTGAACTAGATGGACTTAAAGTCTTCCTTCAACCTTAATAACTATGTAACTATGTAACTATGTTTACGTGCATATTGGAAATGGTCTTAATGGGAATTAGTTAATGAGAGAGTGCTAAAGCACTAGATTTTTTTGCCTTGAGGCTCCTGAGATGTAAATCCGGTATTGGTGATAGTCAAGGTTGAATAAATTGCACAACTGAATCAAACCATTAAGATCAAAGCACTGACTATAATCATGTAGGGATTTCATTCTCATTAATTTGAGGGTCTCCAAGTACAGCTTGTTTGTACTTCATTTAAGCATTAAAAATTCCAGAAATTACAATGTACTGGCTAAATACACTGATTTACACTCTATAAGATATACATGACATACACATAAAAACAGGAAGCTAAGATAGCGACTAATGTCATAAAATCTTAAAGTGCTCCAGAACTGAAATGCCTCTTTATTGTCACATTTGTTAAAGTAGTCTCTTGTCAGCTAGAGATTCCTTCTTTAACCTCTTCACCCCCGGAGCTTTTTTCGTTTTTTTCGTTTTTCGCTCCCCTCCTTCCCAGAGCCATAACTTTTTTTATTTTTCCGTCAATATGGCCATGTGAGGGCTTATTTTTTGCGGGACGAGATGTACTTTTCAACAATACCATTGGTTTTACCATGCCGTGTAACAGAAATTTTAATGCAATGTCGCGTCGAACAAAAAAACATAATTTTGGCGTTTTGATTTTTTTTCTCGCTATGCCATTTAGTGATCAGGTTAATCCTTTGTTTTTATTGATCAGGCGATTATGAACGCGGCAATACCAAATATGTGTAGGTTTGATTTTTTTATTGTTTTATTTTGATTGGGGCGAAAGGGGGGTGATTTGAACTTTTATATATTTTTTTATATTTTTAAACACTTTTTTTTAATTTTGGCATGCTTCAATAGCCTACATAGGAGGCTAGAAGCATGCACTACACGATCGGCCCTGCTACATAGAGGTGAAGCACAGATCACCTCTATGTAGCAGAAATGCAGGGTTGCTTTGAACGCCGACCACAGGGTGGCACTCAAAGCAATCGGCCATCAACAACCATAGAAGTCTCAAGGAGACCTCTGGTTGTTATGGCAATGCACTGATGACCCCCGATCATGTGACGGGGGTCAGCGGTGCGAGCACTTCCGGCCGCGCGGCCAGGAGCGCTAGTTAAATGCCGCTGTCAGCATTTGACGGCGGCATTTAACTAGTTAATGGGCGCGGGCGGATCGCGATTCCGCTCGCGCTCATTGCACGCACATGTCAGCTGTACAAAACAGCTGACATGTCGCGGCTTTGAGGTGGGCTCACCGCCGGAGCCCACCTCAAAGCAGGGGATCTGCCAGCTGACGTACTATTCCGTCAGCTGGCAGAAAGGGGTTAAAGAAGCACTAACAGATTGTTTTTTTTTTTACTAAATCTGTGTATGTGCATGTAATGTAGTGTGAGTGTGTTAGTATACTCACCTAACCCTGCTCTCTCCGATGTCCAGCGCCATTCTTCTCCTCCTCTCAGTGACATCACCGCAGTTAAGACTCTCCAGATCACTCTGTGTGAGCCAGAAGCAGGGCCGGACTGGCCATCTGGCAATTCTGGCAAATGCCAGAAGGGCCTGTCTGGTCATGGATCACCTTGTCTGCAGTGTTGTTAACAGAATCAGTGTTATCAAGACACCCATACTGTAAAGACTTGTGTCGGAGCACTAAGTCGCTGACTCCGTCACTTACCCCACTAGGCCACTGGTATCATTAGAAATATTGGTCTTGTAGTAACTCTTGCTTTCCTCCATCCAGGGTAATATTAGTAATATATCCCAACTGGTTCATGGGGACGGGGACAGCATGGGGCTGTGTGATTTCAAATGCCAGGGCTGAATTTCAGCCCCAGTCCGTACCTGGCCGGAAGTCTTTTAGGCAATGGTCTGATAACCATAGATTCTGTAACCCGAGAGAATCGGGCCTATTATGCAAATTACACTCTGATCAAGCTCTGATCAAAGTTTGCTCAGGGTGTCAGCACAGTGTGATCCGATTCTCCATCTGTGAGGCGAAGGAAATTGGACTGCACTTAGATGTCATCTGGGTGCAGTCGGATGTTTACCAGGCACCCAAAGACTTGACTGGTGCTATCCTATGCTATATTTAATCGTATATGCGTCATCAGATGCACATCTAGTTGAATACTATTTCAGAGCTAAGAACCATAGGCCCCTGCCTCATATTCGCTGTATAAGCTGCAGGCCTATCAGAGACACAGCAGATGCGAATGTCTGCATCCTATCACAGGTTGCCCAATTATGTTACTGCGTTGTGCAGCCTGCGCTGGGTAGAAGAAGAAGGACACTGAGCTGCTCATCATGAGAGCAATGAAAGGTGAGAGACTTGTTTTTTTTCAATGGCTGTTAGTGCAAAGTAGGAATTTACAGTAAAAGGGTTTTCAAATTTTGATAAACCTTTGTCCCCCCCACTGTAGTTTGTTTTCAAAAAACAAACTGTGTTTTACTCACCCTCCCTGGGCCCAGCACGGAGTCTCCACTGCTGCTCCCAATGTCTTTGAATGTGCATGGTGCGGCCTCACGTCGGCAGCACTACAGCCAATCAATAAACTCAGTGGCTTTGGCTGTAACCCATTTTTACACTTGCAGCACTGTGGAATCAATGGTGCTCTAGAAATAAATAATAATAATAATAATATTGCATTTGAGCATCATGCAGTGGTGCCTTTTTATCATGAGGTCCGAAAGACTCTAGCTACACAACTGGTGGTGCGTAAAGGTGTATGAAAGCGTGACTTTATTTTAAAAGCACATTTAACCAACTTATTTTACAATTTAACACGTTTAGGCCATATGCCAGTCATCCCTTCAATGTTCAAAAATAAAAAAAGACAAGCATTTTAGAAAATCAAAAATATGAAGACTTGAGAGAGGAAACCCAGATAGTGCTGTCAATGGTAACCAATGCATTTGTGACATAAATTATTCAACGAGCCTCATCCAAAATGCAGGCAAGAATAAAAGCAAGCAAAGGTGATACAACAAATGAAAGCTCAATAGCCAAAAAGCAAATAACATTACTCTTAGGACCGTCAGTCACCCAAAGACCATAGCCTCAACATTATAATTCAAGAATGTTCACAAGCAAAAGAAAAAGACACTCAACAAAATAAAATCCTTTGGTTAGAGTGCCATTAACAATATATAAAACTCAAGCAATATAGTTATATGCAGCCAGGCAGGTTAATGGTAAGAACAGATTTCAGAGGGAATAGAAAAATCCTATAGTAATTTTATTCCCAACACACTTTAAGGGCTGTCCCACACGTCCAGATAATTCCGGTACCGGAATAAATCGGTACCGGAGTTATCCGTGTCCGTGTGCCTGGGAACTCACGTAGGCCATACGGGCGGCACACGTGTGCCGCCCGTATGGCGAGTGGGTACCACACGGAGCGTGTGGTACCCACGCGTGTGGTACCCTGCATCGTGCTGAAGCCGCGATTCATATGTTCCCTGCAGCAGCGTTTGCTGCAGAGAAAATATGAATAATAGTGTTTAAAATAAAGATCTATGTGTCCGCCGCCCCCCCGCTGTTCTGAAAATACTTACCCGCCTCCCTCGCTGCTTCCTGGTCTGGCCGCGGCTTCTAGTGTATGCGGTCACGTGGGGCCGATCATTTACAGTCATGAATATGTGGCTCCACCTCCCATAGGGGCGGAGCCGACTATTCATGATTGTAAATGAGTGGCCCCACGTGACCGCATACAGTAGGAGGCGCGGGGCAGAGAGGAAGGAGTGACAGCCAACGTGGGAGCGGGTGAGTATTTTCAGGACAGCGGGGGGCGCACAGGGGGTGGGGGGGCGGCGGACACATAGATCTTTATTTTAAACACTATTATTCATATTTTCTCTGCAGCAAACGCTGCTGCAGGGAACATATGAATCGCGGCTTCAGCACCAGTGGGGGGGACAGCGCTTACTGTAGCGCTGTCTCCTGCACGCACACGGACCCCAGACGGAGACTGTCCGTGTGAGGTCCGTGTTTTACACGGACCCATTGACTCTATTGGGTCCGTGTAATACGTGCGCTCCCACGAACACTGACATGTCTCCTTGTTTGGCACACGGAGACACGGTCCGCAAAAAATCAATGACATCTGCACAGATGCATTGATTTTTATGGGTCTACGTGTGTCAGTGTCTCCGGTACGTGAGGTAACTGTCACCTCACGTACCGGAGCCACTGACGTGTGAAACCGGCCTGAGGCAAAGCAAACCACTACCGGTGTCACTGCTTGCACGCTTCCGTCACCTTAATAGGGTTGTATTGTACCTACAGATGTAGCAACCGCCAACTTAACACTAAAAAGAATCTGGCACATTGAAGAAGCAGTGTAATGTGCAGGCAGCATGTAGGCTCTACATTCCAGGATCTGCAAACCATACGGAAGTAGGACACCATCGCCCTCGCAGATAAGTAATGGATCTATTCACACTGATCTTCAACCTCATTTTTTCTTTTTCACAACGTTATCTTTACATAGTTCCCCTGGGATAACTAGTACCACACCAGGACTCTGCAACCTGACCTTTTATATAGATAAGACAGGTATTATACTCTTCTCTAAACACTTTGTTTACTACTTTCTCTACAGCCATACACAGCAACCCTATTGCTCTATCCAGAGCCGGGACCACTTTTACAATACATTGGCAAGTAGAGTATTAGGGTATGTGCACACGTCCGGATTTCTTGCAGAAATTTCCTGAAGAAAACCGGAAATTTTCTGCAAGAAATCCGCATTTTTTTTTTTGCGTTTTTTTTTTTCGTTTTTTTCGCGGTTTTTTTAGCATTCTGTAAGCGTAATTAGCTTGCAGAATGCTAAAGTTTTCCAAGCGATCTGTAGCATCGCTTGGAAAACTGACTGACAGGTTGGTCACACTTGTCAACAAGTGGGACCAACTTTTTACTATAGATGTTGCTTATGCAGCATCTATAGTAAAAGACAGAATGTTTAAAAAAAATAAAAAAAATAAAAAAATGGTTATACTCACCCTCTGCAGCCTCCGATCCTATAGATGCTGGTGTGGTTCAGGGCCTTCGGTGACGTCACGGCTTGTGATTGGTCGCGAGCGGTCACATGAGCGGTCACGCGACGAATCACAAGACAGTGACGTCACCGCAGGTCCTGAACCACACCATCTATACGAACAGAAGCGGCAGCATGCAGCGGTGAGAGGCGGGAACACTCCGGGGACATCGAAGGTGAGTATATGACTATTTTTTATTTTAATTCTTTTTTTTCGACCAATTATATGGTGCCCAGTCCGTGGAGGAGAGTCTCCTCTCCTCCACCCTGGGTACCAACCGCACATAATCTGCTTACTTCCCGCATGGTGTGCACAGCCCCGTGCGGGAAGTAAGCAGATAAATGCACTCCTAGGTGTGCGGAATCCAGGCAATTCCGCATTTTTAATGAACATGTTGCTTTTTTTTCCGAGATGCGATTTTTTTGCGGAAAAAATCGCAACATTTGCACAAAAAATGCGGAATACACTGTAAATAATAGGAGGCATAGGTTAGCGTTTTTTTCGCATTTTTATCACGTTTTTATAGCGAAAAAAACGCGAAAAATCCTGAACGTGTGCACATGGCCTTAAGGTTACGTCATCGTTGGTGTTTATACTAAATAACTGTAGCTAGTTACCTACCATGTCTATAAGACCATATGTTCCAGAATCTGATAGAAGAGGTAGTCGTTTGACCCCTCACTCCAGTGTTTTATAGCCACTCTAGGTACCACAGCATATTGTTCCATTGTCACACACTGGTATAGTGCCTTGTCTTTTCCGTACCTTATACTATATTAATCTTTACAGGTGCATCCGACTGGGTCCCTTATCAAATTTTCCTAGCCATACAACAGATTTACCTATACACAACAAATTTATTCTCTGGGTATGTTCAAATGTTCTTATCCGTCTGTATGTTATACATTTTGTCTCTGACTAAACCCGTTTCTTCATCTAACATCCTTACAGTTTATAACCCCCCCCCACCCTATTGGTCGAGTTGAACATATATCTTTATTTTGGTCAATGGACCTCATTTTGGCAACCTCTCTTGGCATGTTCTTGTAAAAATGTATATATGCCTTTGCAATTGTACATATGTATATATATACCGTTATATGAAAAAGTTTGGGCACCCCTATTAATCTTAAGCTTAATGTTTTATAAAAATCGGGTTTTTTGCAACAGCTATTTCAGTTTCATATATCTAATAACTGTTGGACAGTAATGAGGTTTATTGTACTGTAGCTTTTAATGAGTTCCTGGATCCTGGATGAACGTATTTTTGACCATTCCTCTTTACAAAACAATTCCAGTTCAGTTAAGTTTGATGGTCGCCGAGCATGGACAGCCCTCTTCAAATGATCCCCCAGATGTTCAATGATATTCAGGTCTGGCGACTGGGATGGCCATTCCAGAACAGTGTAATTGTTCTTCTGCATGAATGCCTGAGTAGATTTGGAGCAGTGTTTTGGATCATTGTCTTGCTGAAAGATCCATCCCCTACGTAACTTTAACTTTGTCACTGATTCATGAACATTATTGTCAAGAATCTGCTGATACTGAGAGGAATCCATGCGTCTCTCAACTTTAACAAGATTCCCGATGCCGGCATTGGCCACAGAGCCCCAAGGCATGATGGAACCTCCACCATATTTTACTGTGGGTAGCAAGTGTTTTTCTTGGAATGCTGTGTTTTTATGCCGCCATGCATAACGCCTTTTTGTATGACCAAACAACTCAATCTTGGTTTCATCAGTCCACAGGACCTTCTTCCAAAAAGAAATTGGCTTCTCCAAATGTGTTTTTGCATACCTCAGCCGACTCGGTTTGTGGCGTGCTTGCAGAAACGGCTGCTTTTGCATCACTCTCCCATACAGCTTCTCCTTGTGCAAAGTGTGTTGTATAGTTGACCGATGCACAGTGACACCATCTGCAGCAAGTTGATGCTGCAGCTCTCTGGAGGTGGTCTGAGGATTGTCCTTGACTGATCTCACCATTCTTCTTCACTGCGTTTCTGATGTTTTTCTTGGCCTGCCACTTCTGGCCTTAACAAGAACTGTACCCGTGTTCTTCCATTTCCTTACTATGTTCCTCACAGTGGAAATTGACAGATTAAATCTCTTAGACAGCTTTTTGTATCCTTCCCCTGAACAACTATGTTGAATAATCTTTGTTTTCAGATCATTTGACAGTTGTTTTGAGGAGCCCATGAAGCCACTCTTCAGAGGAGATTCAAACAGGAGAACAACTTGCAAGTGGCCACTTTAAGTAGCTTTTCTCATGATTACATACACCTGGCTATGAAGTTCAAAGCTCAATGAGGTTACAAAAGCAAAAAAAGTGCTTTAGTAAGTCAGTAAAAAGTAGGTAGGAGTATTTAAAACAAGAAAATGATAAGGGTGCCCATACTTATGCACCTGTCAAATTTTGTTTGAATGAAGATTGCACATTTTCTGTTAGTACAATAAACCTCATTTCAAGGCAGAAACATTACTGTGTCCATCAGTTATTAGATATATGAAACTGAAATAGCTGTTGCAAAAAAAACAATTTTTATAAAACATTAAGCTTAAGATTAATAGGGGTGCCCAAACTTTTTCATATAACTGTATATATATTTTGTCTGATTATGTCCTGATTATGTTTTTGTTTTTTCTGGTTCATTACATTGTGAACAAGGCCACGTGTTGGCCGAAACGTTAATTTTGCCTATCGCTTCACCATGAACTTTCACTTGTGAATAAACTTTACACTTTATCAAGCAACTTTCGATATACGAGTGCAGTGATCACTTTATTCTACAATATATTACGTGGGCGGTGTTATATACTGTGTGGGCTGTGCTATATACTACGTGGCTCCTATATACTGTGTGGCTGTGCTATATACTACGTGGCTGCTATATACTACGTGGCTCCTATATATTACATGGCTGTGCTATATACTACGTGGCTGCTATATACTACGTGGCTCCTATATACTATGTGGCTGTGCTATATACTACGTGGCTGTGCTATATACTATATAATACGGCACTAAGGGGGTATAGAGCTGGAGTAAGAGATCTACTCCCTCATTTGCATATGTATACAAACCGATTTCAGATGAATGAACTGAACATGTAAAAATATTGCTGGAATTGTCTTTGAAAGAGCTACATGGGCATATACAGTAATGGACAAAAATTTTGAGAATGAGACAAATATTAATTTTTCCAAAGTCTACTGCTTCATTTTTTTCTAATGGCAATTTGCATATACTCCTGAATGTCAGAGTGATCAGCTTAACAGCAATTACTGTACTTGCAAAGTCAATATTTGCCCAGAAAATGAACTTTAACCCCCAAAACACATTTCAACATCATTGCAGTCCTGCCTTAAAAGGAGCAGCTAACATCGTTTTAGTGATTGATCCATTAACACAGGTATGGGTGTTGATGAGGACAGGGCTGGCGATCAATCAGTCATGATTAAGTAAGAGTGACATCACTGGACACTTTAAAAGGAGGCTGGTGCTTGGTATCATTGTTTCTCTTCAGTTAACCATGGTTATCTCTAAAGAAACACGTGCAACCATCATTGCACTGCACAAAAATGGCCTAACAGGGAAGAGTATCGCAGCTACAAAGATTGCACCTCAGTCAACAATCTATCGCATCATCAAGAACTTCAAGGAGAGAGCTTCCATTGTTGTCAAAAAGGCTCCAGGGCTCCTAAGAAAGACCAGCAAGCGCCAGGACCGTATCTTAAAACTGTTTCAGCTGCGGGATCGGACTACCAGCAGTGCCGAGCTTGCTCAGGAATGGCAGCAGGCTGGTGTGAGTGCTTCTGCACGCACTGTGAGGCGGAGACTCTTTGAGCAAGGCCTGGTTTCAAGGAGGGCAGCAAAGAAGCCACTTCTCTCCAGAAAAAACATCAGGGACAGACTGATATTCTGCAAAAGGTACAGGGAGTTGACTGCTGAGGACTGGGGCAAAGTCATTTTCTCTGATGAATCCCCTTTTCGATTGTTTGGGACATCTGGAAAACAGCTTATTCGGAGAAGAAGAGGTGAGCGCTACCACCAGTCTTGTCTCATGCCAACTGTAAAGCATCCTGAAACCATTCATGTGTGGGGTTGCTTCTCAGCCAAGGGAATCGGCTCACTTACAGTCTTGCCTAAAAACACAGCCATGAATAAAGAATGGTACCAAAATGTCCTCCAAGAGCAACTTCTCCCAACCGTCCAAGAGCAGTTTGGCACCCAACAATGCCTTTTCCAGCATGATGGAGCACCTTGCCATAAAGCGAAGGTGATAACTAAATGGCTCATGGAACAAAACATAGAGATTTTGGGTCCCTGGCCTGGAAACTCCCCAGATCTTAATCCCATTGAGAAATTGTGGTCAATCATCAAGAGACGGGTGGACAAACAAAAACCAACAAATTCTGGCAAAATGCAAGCATTGATTATGCAAGAATGGACTGCTATCAGTCAGGATTTGGTCCAGAAGTTGATTGAGAGCATGCCAGGGAGAATTGCAGAGGTCTTGAAGACGAAGGGTCAACACTGCAAATATTGACTTGCTGCATTAACTCATTCTAACTGTCAATACAACCTATTGGTACTCATAACATGATTGCAATTATATTTCTGTATGTGATATAAACATCAGACAAACACTAATAAAAAACAGAGGGCAGCAGATCATGTGAAAATATAATTTTGGTGTCATTCTCAAAACTTTTGGCCATGACTGAACATAGATTTGGACCCTTTACTCATTCCCTATGGAACTTGCGAACATGTGCAGCACTTGCGGTTTTCCACTTACGATGAGACAAAAAAACACTGCTAGCAGCGTTTTTTTTCCATTGCTGCAAGTACCACATTTACGGAATCGCGGCAAAACCGCAAGTGCCGCACATGTCCGCAAGTCCCACAGGGAATGAATGAGACCGAACGCAGTGTTGCTGTAAGTGATGCATTACATGGCAGATGCAGAAAAAACGCTGGATCTGCGCGAATGGTAAAAATCGCTGATGTGAAGGTAGCGTAAGTCACTGCCGACAGTGTCTGCATTAGTCATACTCACCAATGGGGGAGGCAGCACGAAAAGTGCCTAGGGTAGAATAAACTCTAAAAACGGCCCTGGGGATACAGGACCTATGACGTACCTATAGACCATAACTTGTGAAGGGGTTAAGTGTTCTCCACTTGACTGAAAAGCACAAAATGAGAAGGGGCTTCCCAGGGATTTTTTTTCCCTACAAAATGATGTATTGCTCTTCTCAGATTCTTCTGCTCTGTAACATGCTGCCTGCAGATTGGACTGCAGAAGAAGATTGGGATGTCACTGGAATCCAGAGAAGATAGCTTTTTATATTTAAAGGGAAATATTCCGCAAAAAAACAGTATTTACCTGCAGCCATAGTAATGATCTATCAATGACCACTGTTTTAAACATGTGCAGTAGTGTAAGGCCGGCCTCACACTAGCGAGTTTTACAGACGTATGAGCGCATAAACTACGTCCGTAAAATACACATTACACACGACACGGCCCAATGATTCTCTATGGCCCAGCTCCTATCTGCCGTATATTACGCATCCGTAATATACGGTCTTGTACGGCCGTAGAAAATCGCAGCATGCTGCATTTGTCACCGTATTGCGCAAAAAAATCGCCAATGAAAGTCTATGGGGGCGAGAAAAATACGGATTCCACGCGGACCAGCAGTGTGACTTGCGAGAAATACGCAGCGGTGTTAGTGAAAAGCCGGTAATTCAATTGCCGGCTTTTCATTTCTCCTTCACAAACCCGACATGATATGAGTAATGGTTTACATACAGTAAACCATCTCATATCCCTTTTTTTTGCATATTCCACTCTACTAATGTTAGTAGTGTGTATGTGCAAAATTTGGGCACTGTAGCTGCTAAAATAAAGGGTTAAATGGCGGAAAAAATTGGCGTGGGCTCCCGCACAATTTTCTCCACCAGAGTGGTAAAGCCAGTGACTGAGGGCAGATATTAATAGCCTAGAGAGGGTCCATGGTTATTGGCCCCCCCGGCTACAAACATCTGCCCCCAGCCACCCCAGAAAAGGCACATCTGGAAGATGCGCCTATTCTGGCACTTGGCCTCTCTCTTCCCATTCCCGTGTAGCGGTGGGATATGGGGTAATGAAGGGTTAATGTCACCTTGTTATTGTAAGGTGACATTAAGCCAGATTAATAATGGAGAGGTGTCAATTATGACACCTATCCATTATTAATCCAATTGTATGAAAGGGTTAAAAAACACACACACACACACATTATTAAAAAGTATTTTAATGAAATAAACACACAGGTTGTTTTAATATTTTATTGCTCTCTCAATCCACCTGAAGACCCTCGCTCTGAAAAATAATAAACCAACAATATACATACCTTCAGATGATCTGTCACGTCCCACGAAGTAAATCCATCTGAAGGGGTTAAATCATTTTACAGCCAGGAGCTGTGCTAAAGCACTCGCTCGTGCCTGTAAACCCCGGGTACTGAAAGGAAATCAGGATGATCTGTACTTACCTTGAGTTGTGGTGATGCGCCCTGTGCTAGATGTCCTCATGAACTGGAGCCTTGAAAAAGTTCCCCCGCTCGAGTTCATATGAGGACATCCAGCAGAGGGCGCATCACCGCAACTCAAGGTAAGTAAGTAATGGATAGGTGTCATAATTGACGCCTCTTTATTATCAATCTGGCTTAATGTCACCTTACAATAGCAAGGTGACATTAACCCTTCATTACCCCATATCCCACCGCTACACGGGAGTGGGAAGAGAGTGGCCAAGTGCCAGAATAGGCACATCTTCAAGATGTGCCTTTTCTGGGGTGGCTGGGGGCAGATGTTTGTAGCCAGGGGGGGCCAATAACCATGGACCCTCTCTAGGCTATTAATATCTGCCCTCAGTCACTGGCTTTACCACTCTGGCGGAGAAAATTGCGCGGGAGCCCATGCCAAATTTTTCCCGCCATTTAACCCTTTATTTTAGCAGCTACAGCGCCCAAATTTTGCACATACACACTACTAACATTAGTAGTGTGGAATATGCAAAAAAAGGGGATATGAGATGGTTTACTGTATGTAAACCATGTCTCATATCCTGTCTGGTTTGTGAAGGAGAAATGAAAAGCCGGCAATTGAATTACCGGCTTTTCATATATATCGCGCTGAATTAAATATAAATACGGAATATATATATATATATATATATATATATGTGTCTCAATGACATATATATATATATATATATATATATATATATATATATATACTGTATATATGTTTTAACGAACATTTGAGCACATAAATCCATTAGATGTCGGTTTTGCAAGCCTGCGAGAAAATCTCGCAGTACGGATGCCATACGGATTACATACGGAGGATGCCATGCGCAAAATACGCTGACACACCCTGCCTACGGATGACATACGGATCACTATTTTGGGGACTTTTCTGCGTATTACGGTCGTAAAAAACGGACCGTATTTACATACGCTGAGTGTGAGGCCGGCCTAATTAGAAGCATGGCTGCAAGGAAACATGTTATATTCTCCTTGCAGACACTCACTTAAAGTCATCGGGGCGGCACTGTGGCTGAGAACAGCAGCCCACACTACACAGTACGTTGTATACACGCCTAGTACTCCTTGACATCCTATTCTGCACACATGCTAAATAAGCATGTCAGTCAAGGAGCAACGGGCGTGATATAGTTTGCTCACTGAGAACTTACTGCTCACAGCCTGGGCGCTGACCCAATGATGACAGCTAGTGGCTGCAGAGTAAAGGTACCTTCACACTAAACGACGCTGCAGCGATATCGACAACGATGCCGATCGCTGCAGCGTCGCTGTTTGGTCGCTGCAGAGCTGTCACACAGACCGCTCTCCAGCGACCAACGATGCCGAGGTCCCCGGGTAACCTTTTTGTGCGTCGGGTCCACCATTTTCGACCGCGTATGCGCGGCCGAAACTTCGCCCCCTCCTCCCCAGAACTCACAATGGGCAGCGGATGGGTTGTAAAACTGCATCCGCTGCCCACGTTGTGCTACATTTAGCACAAAGTCCGTCGGTACGTCGGGCAGATGGTTTGCGACGGCCCCGTACCGACGGATGTGTGAAAGTAGCCTAATGGAGTCAAAATCATTACTAAACCTGTAAATAAATTCCACAAATTCCCAAAGGAATGTAATTTTCAAAATGGGGTCACTTGAGGGAGGGAATTCGGCTCAACATCCCTCCCGAGTCTTGCCGTGTGGCTAAGCAGTACTGTACAGCCTAATATCGGGTATTGCCACGTTCAGCAGAAATTGTGTGACACATTTTGGCTCCATTTTTACCAATTTTCCTGTGTGAAAATGTAAAATCTGGGGTTAAAACTATTTTTTGTGGTAAAAATTTAATTATTTTTTCTTCAATGCCCAATTGTACAAAATTCTGTGACCCACCTGTGGTGTCAATATGATCACTGCACCCCTAGATGAATTTATTGAGAGGTATAGTTTGTAAAATGGGGTTACTTATGGGTGTTTCTGCTGTTATGAACCACAGGGGCTCTGCCAATGTGACATGGCCCCCTCAATCCAGTGCAGCAAAATCTGCACTGTAATATGGCGCTCCTTTCCTTCTGAACTTTGCACTCTGCCTCAAAAGTAGGTTGTCACGATTGGACTGGTGAGTAAACTAGGACCAGGGGCACCTTTCCTTGCCCTAGTATTAGTGGTCACCCTAGCTCGTCCTGTTCCCCTGGATACATCAGTTGGCGAGGATGCCGGGCCCTCCTCCCTTGCTCTGTCTCCTAGCTGCAGCCCTGCGTCTGTCCCCTTCCCCCACCCGGGGAAGAGAGGCGCTGCCGTGTACCGCAGTACACCAACCCGACAGAAAGGGGAACAAAGACAAGGGTAAAAGAAAATTCCACTCACACAAAATATACTCTCACAAATAACAGAGGAATTCACCAGGGTGTGAAGAACATGGGAAGAAAATAAGGCAGGTAAAGATGAGGAATTTCCAAGCCTACAAATCAAGCAACAGTCACAAAATAAACTCCTCCAGCTCTCCAAACATCAGCTCCTCACTCTCCAGGTCTATATAGCAAGTGCTAACTCAGACAAGGAACTCGCCAGAAGGCCTAGCTTTTATAGGAGAGAGGAGTGGTTAATGGAGCACAGCTAAATGCAGGCATTACCACATGGACAATTAACTCCTGTCCTG
This sequence comes from Ranitomeya variabilis, assembly GCF_051348905.1. Classification (NCBI taxonomy): domain Eukaryota; kingdom Metazoa; phylum Chordata; class Amphibia; order Anura; family Dendrobatidae; genus Ranitomeya; species Ranitomeya variabilis. Next base: position 308,374,092 of record NC_135234.1, on the reverse strand, counting down.
CTGAAAGAAAACAAACACATGTAATACACCGGAGAAGTGCTTCTCAGCGGCGAAGCAGGAGCCATCAGATGCTATGGTCTTCTTGCACAGCTCTGTCGCCTATTCAACCACTTAGGCTACTTTCACACTGGCGTTAACTGCAATACGTCGCAATGCGTCATTTTGCAGAAAAAACGCATCCTGCAAAAGTGCTTGCAGGATGCGTTTTTTCTGCCTTGACTAACATTAGCGACGCATTTGCAACGCATTGACACACGTCGCAACCGTCGTGTGACGGTTGCGCCGTGTTGTGGCGGACCGTCGGGAGCAAAAAACGTACATGCTTTTTCCGACTGCGCATGCGTGGCCGGAACTCCGCCCCCACCTCCCCGCACTTCCCCGCACCTCACAATGGGGCAGCGGATGCGCTGGAAAAATGCATCCGCTGCCCCCGTTGTGTGGCGGAGACAACGCTAGCATCGGTGACCTCGGCCTGACGCACTGCGACGGGCCGAGCCCGACGCTAGTGTGAAAGTAGCCTTATGGGGTATTGATGTACTCAGGAGAAATTGCAGAACAAATTGTTACATAGTTACATAGTTATTAAGGTTGAAGGAAGACTTTAAAGGGAGGGTGCCGTGATTTTAGTTTTTGTATTAATAATTATTGATTATACAATCAATTATTTTTAACACAAAAGTAAATGTACCTCTTTCATACTTTTTTATTTATTCACTTTTACATTCACCACTGGAGGCCGCCATTTTCATTAGTGTGGGTGTAAGTGTCTGGGCACGACACTTGCACACCTCACTTACGGCAGCCATGTACATAGGAGCCAACGGTCGGGCTCCGACCCCTTCTCCTGCCTCTCAGCTGTGACTTGGCCATGCCCACTGAGCTGCCGCGTCACAGCTGTGAGAGGAGATCGCGGCCATTTTGTTTATTTCCCTCTGCCATCGCACACACAGCTCAGTGCGTGCGATGGCAGAAGCTGCTGCTGAGAGAAGCTGCTGCTGGGAAGCGAGGGTCCGAGGTGAGTATCTGCAGCAAGGAGCTGTGATTGCAGCCTGTACTTAGTATTACATTACAGGCTGCAATCACTGCCGACCTGTTCAGAGCAGAGCAGGGAGATCGTCACACTGCTCTGCCCTGAACATGACTCAGCGCTTCCTGGTAGAGGAAAGAAGGTAAGTACAGCGTTTTTATTTTCTTATGCATCTACCACTGCTACCAGCCCCTATATACCACCTAGCACTGCCTGCCTGCCTCTGTATACCACTGCCTGCCTCTGTATACCACTGCCTGCCTCTGTATACCACTGCCTGCCTCTGTATACCACTCTCTGCCTGCCTCTGTATACCACTGTCTGCCTGCCTCTGTATACCACTGCCTGCCTCTGTATACCATTGCCTGCCTCTGTATACCACTCTCTGCCTGCCTCTGTATACCACTCTCTGCCTGCCTCTGTATACCACTCCCTGCCTGCCTCTGTATACCACTCCCTACCTGCCTCTGTATACCACTGCCTGCCTGCCTCTGTATACCACTGCCTGCCTCTGTATACCACTGCCTGCCTCTGTATACCACTCTCTGCCTGCCTCTGTATACCACTCTCTGCCTGCCTCTGTATACCACTCTCTGCCTGCCTCTGTATACCACTGTCTGCCTGCCTCTGTATACCACTGCCTGCCTCTGTATACCACTGCCTGCCTCTGTATACCACTCTCTGCCTGCCTCTGTATACCACTCTCTGCCTGCCTCTGTATACCACTCCCTGCCTGCCTCTGTATACCACTGCCTGCCTGCCTCTGTATACCACTGTCTGCCTGCCTCTGTATACCACTGCCTGCCTGCCTACCACTGCCTGCCTCTGTATACCACTGCCTGCCTGCCTCTGTATACCACTGCCTGCCTGCCTCTGTATACCACTGCCTGCCTCTGTATACCACTGCCTGCCTCCGTATACCACTGCCTGCCTCTGTATACCACTGTCTGCCTGCCTCTGTATACCACTGTCTGCCTGCCTCTGTATACCACTGCCTGCCTCTGTATACCACTGCCTGCCTCTGTATACCACTGCCTGCCTCTGTATACCACTGTCTGCCTGCCTCTATACCACTGTCTGCCTGCCTCTGTATACCACTATCTGCCTCTATATACCACTGCTACCTGCCTCTATATACACCTACCACTGCTACCTCTGTCCTGGGTAGCTAATCCTGTCCCGTGTACTGTGTCCTCAGCAGTCAGTATCACACAGGACAGGATTAGATACACGGCTCAGCAGATGGTATCACACAGGACAGGATTAGATACACGGCTCAGCAGTCGGTATCACACAGGACAGGATTAGATACACGGCTCAGTAGTCGGTATCACAGGACAGGATTAGATACACGGCTCAGCAGTCGGTATCACACAGGACAGGATTAGATACACGGCTCAGCAGTCGGTATCACAGGACAGGATTAGATACACGGCTCAGCAGTCGGTATCACAGGACAGGATTAGATACACGGCTCAGCTGTCGGTATCACAGGACAGGATTAGATACACGGCTCAGCAGTCGGTATCACAGGACAGGATTAGATACACTGCTTAGCAGTCGGTATCACACAGGACAGGATTAGATACACGGCTCAGCTGTCGGTATCACACAGGCCAGGATTAGATACACGGCTCAGCAGTCAGTATCTAATCCTCTCCTATGCACTCCTCTCCCCCCTGCGTGTCTTTCCTCAATGTGGTTTATTATTTTTGTTGTGGGAGATGAGGGAGTCGGGGATTATGCGTTCGGTATGGTTTAAAAAAGATTAATAAAGGACTTTATTCTGGCCGAGTCTTTATTTACAATACAACTATAGGATTAGTAATGGATGGGTGCCTTATAGACGCCTCTCCATTACTAAGCCGTGGGCTTGATGTCACCGGACAATATGAATGTGACATTAACCCCACAAATATGAACCCCACTTGCTACCGCTACAGGGTAAGTGGAAATTGCCAGGCAAAGCGCCAGAAAAGGCGCATGTAAAAGGCGGCTGAGAGCTGATGTTTTTAGCCTGGGGGGGGGGACAGTATCCATGGCCCCTTCCTAGGCTATTAATGTCAGCCCGCAGCTGTCTGCATAATATTTGATGGTTATTAATTATAAGGGGGCCCCACATCTTTTTTTGGGGGGTGTCCCCCATTTTAATAGCCAGTAAAGGCTATAAGTATACAGTTGCGAGCGTGTGAGTGAGCACACCCTCCCACCCACAGACCAGTACACTGCTGACCTGAAATACTGTGCTCCTGTCACCCTGCTCCTTCCACCATACGTCTCTCACCTCCCTAGAGCAGCACAATATCATATGAATCACGTATAATACCGATATATATATATATATATATATATATATATATATATATATATATATATATATATATATATATCACATATACTCCCATAAAGACCACACATTATGCCGGGATATTATAATATATATATAATATCACACATTATGCCGCCAAGTATTGTGTGATCTATGTGACGGTATTATATGTGATCTATATGGCAATATTATGTTTGCTCAGTGTTGTGGAATGATGTAAAAACTATATGACGGTGGTATATGAGAACTATATTGTGGGATTTTGTGTGATCTATGTGGAAGTACTAGGTGAGAATTATATGGCGGTATTATTTGTGATCTATATGGTGGTATGTGAGAACTGTATGACAGTATTGTGTGATCTATTTGATAGTATTGTGTGTGATGTATATGGCGGTATTATGTGTGATCCATATGGTGGCATTATGTGAGAACACTATGGCAGTTTTATCTTCAGAAAGCGGACCCATTCTATGGTGGTTCTGGCTGAGTACCTGCACGTGGGTCTGGGGTAATAGAGGGGGCAGCATGACCTCCAGTTAGGTGCAGTCAGGGCTGGTGAGGCAGCTGAAGAGAGGGGTCTCATTTTTATCGTTACTATATGGCTACATTTCCTTCCCAGCGTCACCCCGTACTTTGCCTGACGTCTCACTTTCACACATCGCCAGGACAGGATGGAGAAGACAGGATGTGAGGAGGGGAATGGGGTCTGCATGCAATGTCTGGATCAGAACAGGCCATCAATCCACAGAAATGTTTCCTGGATTTCTGTGGAGCAGACGGTCCATCCATGTGTATAAAAGACAGTGCTCTATGTACAATCCCTGGCTGCTCCGCGCACTGAACATGGTGCCCCCCATAGACCAACACACTGCTCTCCTGAAATACTCTGTGCTGCTGTCACCCTGCTCCCTCCACCACATATCTCCCAGAATCCTTGCTGCCTGCCATCCTCGGTGACTGTCTACTTGTCAGTACAAGGCTGCCGTCACACATTCAGTATTTGGTCAGTATTTTACCTCAGTATTTGTAAGCAAAAACCAGGAGTGGGTGATAACTGCAGAAGTGGTGAATATGTTTCTATTATACTTTTCCTCTTATTTGTTCCTCTCCTGGTTTTGGCTTACAAATACTGAGGTAAAATACTGACCAAATACTGCTAGTGTGACGGCAGCCTTACTCTGCAGTCACCAACAAAATGGCTGCTCACTGGGTTCCTGAATATCATCCTCTCATCCCTTAGCAAACACATGGAAGGAGAGGAGTGACATCACACACGTCAGCAGACTCCGCCCATAATTACTGCAGTGCAGTAATGTGAGCTAGTTGTACACTAGGTTTTTCTGAAATTTCAGCAGCTGCTCCCCCTAGTGTTTAAAAGTGGAAATTCCAAAACTTTTCAAATTATTTTTCATATTTTACTAAATTATAAACAAATGAAAATATTTTTTAAGAAAATTTAAACATTAATTCTTTACATTTTTACAATTGCTGTAAAAAATTTTTTTTTTATGGCACCTTCCCTTTAAGTCCATCTAGTTCAACACATAGCCTAACCTAACATGTTGATCCAGAGGAAGGCAAAAAAAACACATGTGGCAAAGAGTAAGCTCCACATTGGGGAAAAAAATTCCTTCCTGACTCCACATACGGCAATCAGACTAGTTCCCTGGATCAACGCCCTATCAAGGAAACTAGAATATATACGCTGTAACATTAGAATTTTCCAGAAAGGTATCCAGTCCCCTCTTAAATTTAAGTAATGAGTCACTCATTACAACATCATACAGCAGAGAGTTCCATAGTCTCACTGCTCTTACAGTAAAGAATTTGCGTCTGTTATTATGCTTAAACCTTCTTTCCTCCAGACGTAGAGGATGCCCCCTTGTCCCTGTCTCAGGTCTATGATTAAAAAGATCATCAGAAAGGTCTTTGTACTGTCCTCTCATATATTTATACATTAAAATAAGATCACACCTTAGTCTTCGTTTTTCCAAACTAAATAGCCCCAAGTGTAATAACCTATCCTGATATTGCAGACCCCCCAGTCCTCTAATAACCTTGGTCGCTCTTCTCTGCACCCACTCTAGTGCAGCTATGTCTTTCTTATACACCGGAGACCAGAACTGTGCACAGTATTCTAAGTGTGGTCGAACTAGTGACTATATAGACTATATAGAGGTAGAATTATGTTCTCCTCATGAGCATCTATGCCTCTTTTAATGCATCCCATTATTTTATTTGCCTTTGTAGCAGCTGCCTGACACTGGCCACTGAATATGAGTTTGTCATCCACGCATACACCCAGGTCCTTTTCATTGACAGTTTTACCCAGAGTTTTAGAATTAAGCACATAGTTATACATCTTATTACTTCTACCCAAGTGCATGACCTTACATTTATCCACATTAAAGCTCATTTGCCATTTATCAGCCCAAGCTTCTAGTTTACATAACTCATCCGGTAATATAAAATTGTCCTCCCCTTTATTAATTACCCTGCAGAGTTTAGTATTGTCATGATATGTACTTTTGCCCTGTCCTGTATTTGAATAATATGCCATTTGATGTATGTAACTGTTCTCTAGTTTCTGTTAGTTGTATTTTATGTATTTTCTTGTGCTGGGAGTTCACCTGTAACAATATGTCTCCTTCCCCCAATACTTGCAGCCCTTAGCTATAATGTAATTAAGCTCTGTCAACGTCACTAGTGAAGGAATAGCCATTCTTCCTCACAGCAGGTGGCTAGTCAAATGTACATACTAGATAGACTAAGCGGAGCCAACCAGTCTAGAATCTTCTGGTGGACCCAACCATTGAATAGAAGGTGTGACCCCTACCCCCCTTCATGGGCGGATCCCAGGAGCTCAGACAATCCATTCTTATTTTTGAGGTGAGATGTGAGTTGATCCTTAAAGGAGAAGGAGTGGGGATTCTTAGCTGAGGCAAGACCTCACGTCCATCTGTGACTGTGGAAGCGAACGGGGCGAGACTTGAGCTGAGGACATATCTCGTCATTCGTGAGATTGTTTTGGGATCCCTTGGACTCGTGTGGACTATTGCTTTGTTAGCTGGCACAAGGATTATCGGGAGGTGCCCCCGAACCTGTTCCGTTGGACTAATTGTGGACTCGGTAGATCTACCTGCATGTGTTGTTCCAGCGTTCTTGATAATAAATCTGTGGAATCATCCCTTGGCCTGTTGTCCCTTCTTGCTCTGCCGTACATCCCGTCACAAACTGGTTGGCAGCAGAGGGATCAGAGCAGAAGGAATGGAGGACAATGGCCCAACATCGGGAACCAGCACCGCAGAGTACAAGAACTGGACTTTGGGGAGCCTACAATCAAAGGCCCGTGAAGTAGGAGTCCGTTTTAAAGGACTCTCCAAGGAGCAGTTAATTGATGCTTTGGAAGGAGTTCACCTGCAAGATGACGCTGAGGAAGGATCCTCACAGCAAATGGAGGAAAGACTGCAGCCGGAGGTAAATACCCAAAAAAGTCAGTGGGTTGTGTGGTACGAGGAGGAGTTGGCATTGCTGGGAGAAGAGGCCACCATAGACGATAAGAGGGAGGCCATTCACAGAGCTCAGGAGAGGGAGAGGGAGGCCATTCACAGAGCCGAAGAGAGGCAGAGGGAGGCCATTCACAGAGCCGAGGAGAGGGAGAGGGAGGCCATTCACAGAGCTCAGGAGATGGCATTGCTGGAGAGGCATATCGCTTTGGAAGCAGCTAGAAGCTCCAGACAGACTGTAACCTCAGCACCCACCAAGAGGGAACTCCCCAGAGTGTCCTGCAAAGACTTTAAGCCTGTTATGACCCCAATGGCAGAGGGTCTCAGAAGTAATTACCAAGTCTGCAAACACAAAAAACCAGCTCATAGGACAGTGGTAACTGGGCTGATCGTATAACTAATCCTAGCACCACAAATAGCAGCAGCCGGGGAACATGCCTACGTTGGTTCTAGACAGGGTGGATAAAAATCAATGTTTTTTTAAAAAAATCAAAAAAATCGGATTTTTTTGATTTAAATCGGATTTTTTTGATTTAAATCGGATTTTTTTCAATAAACTGCTTTTTGAGGAAAATATTTTACCATCCAAAGGTTCTTCCATCATGAGATAAAGCTGAGTTGTTTAACTCAGTAAAATAAAGGCTGTATATGTGTAACATTCACAATGCCATGCTCTTCCAGAGGTTTCTGTAGGATGCTGACTATCCAACAAGTTTGGGCATGTCAACTGAATGGAAAAAGAAACTAAACCAAAAGTGAAACCAAGCTAGAAGTGTGGAATTAAAGGGGCAGTATGAACAAAATGTGGAGGCTATTAATAGTTTATACAATTAAGACATGCTGCTTTTAAACACCTACCTATTGCCATATAGTAAAACAAAAAAGATTTTTACTTACTTTGGGGTCCCCCCCTCACCCTGGCGTTAGATCGTTGCCCCTAGTTTCGTCCGTGTAACTATGGGCGCACATGCGCACTGCTCTCACTTCTCATTTTAATCGTGATTTATATTAAAAAAAACCTTTTGATTTAAATCAGTGATTTAAATCATGATTAAAATCATGATTTAAATCGATCCGATTTAAATAGAAAAAAATCTTTTGATTTAAATCGTGATTTAAATCATGATTTAAATCGGCGTGATTTAAATCAATCCACCCTGGTTCTAGACGTCTCGCGCCAGCCGGAGAACTAACTAACCCTAGAAGGGAAAATATAGACCTTTCTTGCCTCCAGAGAAAAGACCCCAAAAGTTGGATACAAGCCCCCAACAAATAATAACGGTGAGGTAAGAAGAAAAGACAAACGTAAGAATGAACTAGATATTTAGCAAAGAGAGGCCCACTGACTAATAGCAGAATATAGTAAGATGACTTATACGGTCAGCAAAAACCCTATCAAAATTTCCACGCTGGATATACAAGAACCCCCGAACCGTCTAACGGCCCGGGGGGAGGATACCAGCCCCCTAGAGCTTCCAGCAAAATCAGGAATCACATTTAGTACAAGCTGGACAAATAAATAAGAGCAATGCAAATAACCAAAAAACAAGGAAGCAGGACTTAGCTTAATTTTGCAAGAACCACGACCAGCAGACAGGAGCAAACAGAAAGGAACTGATTACAACGATGCCAGGCACCAGACTGAGAATTCAGGAAGTTTATATAGCAACACCCCTGGACTAACGACCCAGGTGGGTGCCAAACTAGGGAAAGGTAATCCCAGAGTCATATCACTAGTGACCACAAGAGGGAGCCAAAAAAGTCTAATTCACAACATAAGCCCTTTAATGAGGCTGCAGGCGACATTGAGGGCTTCTTCCAGGACTTTGAGCATCAGTGTCGATTAATGAAAGTCCCGGAAAGGGAGCGAGTCCGACATCTTGTGGGGCTCTTAGAGGGTGGAGCTGCCGAAGCCTATAGAGCTATGGACCCTCGGAGGAACCGTGAGTATGTGGAGATTAAACAGACTTCTAGAACATTATGCTGTGATGCCAGACACTTACAGGACTCAGTTCCGTACTTTAGCCTGTGATGGGGAAGTGTCTTTTAAGATATATGCTCATAGACTAAAACAAATATGTCATCACTGGCTGGAGGCAGAGGAGGCCTTAACCTGGAACACCTTTCTCCAGGTTATCCTAAAAGAACAATTCTTTGCCCAGTGCCCCATTGAGATCAGGGAATGGGTGCGTGAGAGGAGACCAGCGACAGTGGAAGAAGCTGCATCTCTCGCTGATGAGGCTCTCACCATCAAGCCTCAGTGAAGGGTTCTGTTGGAGGATGGAGAGAGGCCTACCAGCTCTACAACACCGGTGGCCCCCAGTTCTTCTGTCCTCCTTGTTCCCCATTCTTCTAAGCCACCACCTCATACTGATACCCCTGTAAATGTGCTTCCAGTTGCTTCTACTGCATTTCTGGAATACGACGAGGAGAGGAAGTAGCAGAGCGCAGGTGTTATGGTTGTGGGCATCCGGGGCATCTGCAGGCCTCATGCCCAGCCAGCCCATGGAGGAGTCATCCTCAAACCCCTACAGCACCTTTAGGTGGGAGCCGGCCTCCAGGTTCCCTTACGTCTCGCCCAAGAGGACGCCTTGGATGGAGTGAGACCCAGCACAGATGCTATCGATGTGGGCGGCCGGGGCATCTGCAAGCCTCCTGCCCAGCTGTTCAAATGAGGATTGATCCTGTACCCAGTCGTATTATTAATTATGTACAGCCAAGTGCCATGGAGGAAGACGTGTCACCACTACGTGAGGACTGGCCTAGTGCCTCACACACCCATGTTGCACCACTAGGAGTTTATGGTGTGCGACCGGCAGCTATGACGACTTCTGCTCATCGAGGTAAGCACTTGCAGGATGTCGTGCTGGATGGGCAGAGATTTATTGGATTTTGTGACTCAGGGGCTTTCCTCACCCTGGCTGATCCCCGAGTGGTTCAGCCTGAGGCAATCCATAGAGGACCTGGGATTTTCATTGAACTGGCTGGTGGACAATGGAGGATTATTCCCACAGCCACTGTGGATCTGAACTTTGGTTTTGTGGTCAGGCGATGTGTGGTTGGGGTGATGGGTGGTCTGCCTGCAGATGTTCTCCTGGGCAATGATGTGGGAGAGCTGCAATGCCAATTCGTGGCTGCATGAAGCCATGTGTAAGTTACGCTCTGCCTGTGTGTACTTAACCAGCGACCTGTAGAGGCCCTAGTACGTAAACAAATTGGGAGGGGAAGGGATTGTCATGATATGTACTTTTGCCCTGTCCTGTATTTGAATAATATGCCATTTGATGTATGTAACTGTTCTCTGGTTTCTGTTAGCTGTAATTTATGTATTTTCTTGTGCTGGGAGTTCACCTGTAACAATATGTCTCCTTCCCCCAATACTTGCAGCCCTAAGCTATAATGTAATTAAGCTCTGTCAACGTCACTAGTGAAGGAATAGCCATTCTTCCTCACAGCAGGTGGCTAGTCAAATGTACATACTAGATAGACTAAGCGGAGCCGACCAGTCTAGAATCTTCTGGTGGACCCAACCATTGAATAGAAGGTGTGACCCCTACCCCCCTTCATGGGCGGATCCCAGGAGCTCAGACAATCCATTCTTATTTTTGAGATGAGATGTGAGTTGATCCTTAAAGGAGAAGGAGTGGGGATTCTTAGCTGAGGCAAGACCCCACGTCCATCTGTGACTGCGGAAGCGAACGAGGCGAGACTTGAGCTGAGGACATATCTCGTCATTCGTGAGATTGTTTTGGGATCCCTTGGACTCGTGTGGACTATTGCTTTGTTAGCTGGCACAAGGATTATCGGGAGGTGCCCCCGAACCTGTTCCACTACACTACATCTACTGGGTTCCCTTGGTCCAGTCCGGAACTTGCCTCTTCGTAGAAGCTGATCAAATTAGTCTGACATGAACGGCCCCTAGTAAACCCGTGCTGATACTGGGTCATGAGGTTATTCCTCTTCAGATACTCCAGTATAGCATCTCTTAGAAAACCCTCCAGGATTTTACCCACAGTAGAGGTTAAGCTTACTGGCCTATAATTACCGAGTTCAGTTTTTGTCCCCTTTTTGAATATTGGCACCACATTTCCTAAACGCCAGTCCTGTGGTACAGACCCTGTTATTATGGACTCTTTAAAGATTAAAAATAATGGTCTATCAATCACTGTACTTAATTCCTGCAGTACTCGGGGGTGTATCCCATCCGGGCCCAGAGTGTTGTGAATTCTGCTCTTGGGCTCCCTCCGGTGGTTATAAGTGGTAGCGCTGCTGTCTGTCTTTCACAGCAGTCATCAGGTGTGGCCACTTCGGACTGGGCTATTTAGTCTGGCTGCACCCTTTAGTCAGTGCCAGTTGTTCATTGTTTCTGGAGGATTCACTTCCCTTCCTGGTCTCTCCTGCTTGCTGTTCATTTCAACAAGATAAGTTCTGCTTGTTTTTGCAGCCCACATTTTGTGGGCCTTATTGTTCAGTGCATTTCATGTTTTTTCTTGTCCAGCTTAATCTGTGTAAGGATTTATGCAGCCAAGCTGGAATCTCTGGAGAGGCAGATATACCCTCCATGTCTTTAGTTAGATGTGGAGTTTTTGTATTTTCTGTGGTGGATATTTTCTGGTATTTTAATACTGACCGCATAGTTCTCTGTCCTATCCTTCCTATTTAGCTAGATTGGCCTCCTTTGCTAAATCCTGTTTTCAGTCTGTGTATGTTTTTTCCTCTCCTCTCACAGTCAATATTTGTGGGGGGCTGTCTATCCTTTGGGGATTTTCTCTGAGGCAAGATAGTTTTCCCTTTTCTATCTATAGGGTTAATTAGTCCTCCGGCTGGGTCGAGGTGTCTAGGATTGGTAGGTACATCCCACGGCTACTTTTAGTTGCGGTGTTAAGTTCAGGGTCTGCGGTCAGTACAGATACCACCTTCTCCAGAATACGTCTCATGCTGCTCCTAGGCAACCAGATCATAACAGTACAACTGGCCAAGAATGAGTTAATCGCATCTCAGAAGAAGGGAAAGAACGTGCTGAGCCATTTTTTTTTCTGTACTCTGTTGTATTTTTTTTCCCTCTTTACCTCTGGGTTGCTCAGGAGTTTGGCGCTGACATGGATGTTCAGGGACTTGTCTCGTGTGGATCAACTTGCTGCTAGAGTACAGGGTATTTCTGATTATATCGTTCAGACTCCGGTTTTAGAGCCTAGAATTCCAACTCCTGATCTTTTTTTGGGGACAGGTCCAAATTTTTGAGCTTTAAAAATAACTGTAAACTATTTTTTGCTCTGAAGCCCCGTTCCTCTGGTGATTCCATCCAGCAGGTTAAAATTGTAATATCTCTGTTGCATGGCGATCCTCAGGATTGGGCGTTTTCCCTGGAATCTGGGAATCCGGCCTTGCTTAATGTAGACACCATTTTTCGGGCGCTTGGGTTATTGTATGATGAACCTAATTCTGTGGATCATGCTGAGAAAACATTGTTGGCCCTGTGTCAGGGTCAAGAAGCGGCAGAATCGTATTGCCAGAAATTTAGAAAATGGTCTGTGCTGACTAAATGGAATGAGGATGCTTTGGCAGCAATTTTCAGAAAGGTTCTTTCTGAATCCGTTAAAGATGTTATGGTGGGGTTCCCCACGCCTGCTGGTCTGAGTGATTCTATGTCTCTGGCCATTCAAATTGATCGGCGCTTGCGTGAGCGCAGAGTTGTGCACACTATGGCGTTGTCTTCCGAGCGGAGTCCTGAGCCTCTGCAGTGTGATAGGATTGTGTCTAGAGCTGAACGACAAGGATTCAGACGTCAGAATAGGTTGTGTTTTACTGCGGCGATTCTGCTCATGTTATTTCTGATTGCCCTAAGCGTGCCAAGAGAATCGCTAATTCCGTTACCATTAGTACTGTACAACCTAAATTTCTGTTATCTGTGACCCTGATCTGCTCATTATCGTCATTTTCTGTCATGGCATTTGTGGTTTCAGGCGCCGCTTTAAATTTAATGGACTTAGAATTTGCCAGACGTTGTGGTTTTTCCTTACAGCCTTTGCAGAGCCCTATCCCTTTGAGGGGCATTGATGCTACACCATTGGCTAAAAAATAAACCTCAGTTTTGGACACAGCTAACCATGTGCATGGCGCCAGCCCATCAGGAAGATTGTCGTTTTCTGGTGTTGCATAATTTGCATGATGCTATTGTGCTGGGGTTTTCATGGTTACAGGTGCATAATCCGGTGTTGGATTGGAAATCTATGTCTGTGACTAGTTGGGGTTGTCAGGGGGTTCATGATGACGTTTCTTTGATGTCAATTTCCTCCTCCCCCTCTTCTGAAATTCCTTAGTTTTTGTCAGATTTCCAGGATGTTTTCGATGAGCGCAAATCCAGTTCCCTTCCACCGCATAGGGACTGTGATTGTGCTATTGACTTGATTCCAGGCTGTAAGTTCCCTAAGGGACGACTTTTCAACCTGTCTGTGCCAGAACATGCCGCCATGCGGAGTTATGTTAAGGAGTCTTTGGAGAAGGGGCATATTCGGCCATCTTCTTCTCCATTGGGAGCAGGTTTTTTTTTTGTTGCCAAGAAGGATGGCCCCTTGAGACCCTGCATTGATTATCGCCTCTTGAATAAGATCACAGTCAAATTCCAATACCCTTTGCTTTCTGATTTGTTTGCCAGGATTAAAGGGGCTAGTTGGTTTACTAAGATTGACCTTCGAGGGGCATATAATCTTGTTCGTATTAAGCAGGGTGACGAATGGAAAACATTCTCTTTAATACGCCCGAGGGCCATTTTGAATATCTTGTGATGCCATTCGGACTCTCTAATGCTCCATCTGTGTTTCAGTCCTTCATGCATGATATCTTCCGGACTTATCTTGATAAATTCATGATTGTATATTTGGATGACATTTTGATTTTTTCCGATGATTGGGATTCTCATGTGAAACAGGTCAGGATGGTATTTCAGATCCTTCGTGATAATGCCTTGTTTGTGAAGGGGTCTAAGTGCCTCTTTGGAGTACAGAAGGTTTCTTTTTTGGGCTTCATTTTTTCTCCCTCATCTATAGAAATGGATCCGGTTAAGGTTCAGGCCATTCATGATTGGATCCAGCCCACATCCGTGAAGAGCCTTCAGAAATTTTTGGGCTTTGCTAATTTTTATCGCCGTTTCATTGCCAGCTTCTCCAGTGTGGTTAAACCCCTGACCGATTTGACGAAGAAAGGCGCTGCTGTGACGAATTGGTCCTCTGCGGCTGTTTCTGCCTTTCAGGAGCTTAAACGCCGATTTACTTCTGCCCCTGTGTTGTGTCAGCCGGATGATTCTCTTCCTTTTCAGGTTGAGGTTGACGCTTCTGAGATTGGGGCAGGGGCCGTTTTGTCTCAGAGGAATTCTGATGGTTCCTTGATGAAACCATGTGCCTTCTTTTCTCGAAAGTTCTCGCCTGCAGAGCGCAATTATAATGTCGGCAATCGTGAGTTGTTGGCTATGAAGTGGGCATTTGAGGAGTGGCGACATTGGCTTGAGGGGGCCAAGCACCGTATTGTGGTCTTGACCGATCATAAGAATCTGATTTACCTCGAGTCTGCCAAACGGCTGAATCCTAGACAGGCCCGATGGTCCCTGTTTTTCTCCCGTTTTGATTTTGTTGTCTCGTATCTTCCGGGTTCTAAGAATGTTAAGGCTGATGCCCTCTCTAGGAGTTTTTTGCCTGATTCCCCTGGGGTTCTTGAGCCGGTTGGTATTCTGAAGGAGGGGGTGATTCTTTCCGCTATCTCCCCTGATTTGCGACGGGCTCTTCAGGAGTTTCAGGCTGATAAAACTGATCACTGTCCAGCGGGGAAACTGTTTGTTCCTGACAGATGGACTAGTAAAGTGATTTCTGAGGTTCACTGTTCTGTGTTGGCTGGCCATCCTGGGATTTTTGGTACCAGAGATTTGGTTAGTAGGTCCTTTTGGTGGCCTTCTTTGTCACGGGATGTGTGTTCTTTTGTTCAGTCCTGTAGGACTTGTGCGCGGGCCAAACCTTGCTGTTTCCGCACTAGTGGGTTGCTCTTGCCTTTGCCGGTCCCTGAGAGGCCTTGGACGCATATTTCTATGGATTTTATTTCAGATCTTCCTGTTTCCCAGAGGATGTCGGTTATCTGGGTGATTTGTGACAGGTTTTCTAAGATGGTTCATTTGGTACCTTTGTCTAAATTGCCATCCTCTTCTGATTTTGTTCCGTTGTTTTTTCAGCATGTGGTTTGTTTGCATGGCATTCCGGAGAATATTGTGTCCCATAGAGGTTCCCAGTTTGTTTATAGGTTTTGGCGGGCCTTTTGTGCTAGGCTGGGCGTTGATTTGTCTTTTTCTTCCGCATTTCATTCTCAGACAAATGGCCAAACCGAGCGAACTAACCAGACTTTGGAAACTTATTTGAGATGCTTTGTGTCTGCCGATCAGGATGATTGGGTGGCTTTCTTGCCATTGGCCGATTTTGCCCTTAATAATCGGGCTAGTTCGGCTACTTTGGTTTCGCCTTTCTTTTGTAATTTTGGTTTTCATCCTCGTTTTTCTTCGGGGCAAGTTGAGCCGTCCGATTGTCCTGGTGTGGATTCTGTAATGGACAGGTTACAGCAGATTTGGACTCATGTGGTAGACAATTTGACGTTGTCTCAGGAGGAGGCTCAGCGTTTTGCTAATCGTCGTCGGCGTGTGGGTCCCCGGCTTCGGGTGGGGGATTCTCGTCATGTTCCTATGAAGGTTTCTTCCCCTAAGTTCAAGCCTCGGTTTATTGGTCCTTATAAGATTTCTGAGATTATCAATCCGGTATCTTTTCGTTTGGCCCTTCCATCCTCTTTTGCCATCCATAATGTTTTCCATAGATCTTTGTTGCGGAGATATGTGGTGCCCGTTGTTCCCTCTGTTGATCCTCCTGCCCCGGTGTTGGTTGATGGGGAGTTGGAATATGTGGTGGAGAAAATTTTGGATTCTCGTTTTTCGAGGCGGAGGCTTCAGTATCTTGTCAAGTGGAAGGGTTATGGCCAGGAGGATAATTCTTGGGTTGTTGCTTCTGATGTCCATGCCACCGATTTGGTTCGTGATTTTCACTTGGCTCATCCTGATCAGCCTGGGGGCTCTGGTGAGGGTTCGGTGACCCCTCCTCAAGGGGGGGTACTGTTGTGAATTCCGCTCTTGGGCTCCCTCCGGTGGTTGTAAGTGGCATTTTTGCGAGTTCTGCTCTTGGGCTCCCTCCGGTGCTTTTAAGTGGTACTGCTGCTCCTTGGATTTAGTAGTCAGCAGCTGCTTCCACTGATGGTCTTTCTGGCTCGACTATTTAGGCTGGTTCTATCCTTCAGCCTGTGCCAGTTGTCAATGGTTCCTGGTTGGATTCACATCTCTGCTTGGATTTCCCTGATATTCAGACCAGTTCAGCAAAGATAAGTCCTTGCTTTGTTCTTTTGCAGTCCACTTGTTGTGGACTTAATCTTTCTGCACTTTCTATGTTTTTTCTAGTCCAGCTTGTCAGTATGATTTATTCAGTTAAGCTGGAAGCTCTGGGAAGCAGATTTACCCTCCACACCTTTAGTCAGGTGTGGAGATTTTTGTAAACTCTGTGGTGTATTTTTCTAGTTTTTAATACTGACCGCACAGTATTCTTTCCTCTTCTATTTATCTAGTTAGACTGGCCTCCTTTGCTACATCCTGGTTTCATTCTGCGTATGTCATTTCCCTCTCCACTCACAGTCAATATTTGTGGGGGGCTGTCCTATCCTTTGGGGATTTTCTCTGAGGCAAGATAGCTTTCCTGTTTCTATCTTTAGGGGTAGTTAGTCCTCCGGCTGTGACGAGGTGTCTAGGGAGTGACAGGAACATCCCACGGCTACTTCTAGTGTTGTGTTAAGCTCAGGAACTGCGGTCAGTACAGGTACCACCTCCTCCAGAGCACGTCCCATGTTGCTCCTAAACCACCAGCTCATAACACTTATCTCCCCCCACAGGGACTCTACATTTTCATTAGATTCACCTATATTATCACACAGGATGGGTTTTAAGGATGATTTTACATATAGACACACCCCTCCCCCTCACAGACTATAGCCCTTCAAGTTAACAGCCCAGTCATGGCTCTCATCCAGCCATGTTTCAGATATCCCCACCATGTCATAATTATGCTCCAACAATATTAATTCTAATTCGTCCATTTTGTTGGCGAGGCTTCTGGCATTAGTAAACATGCACTTGATGTTCCTCTCTGTACCTCTATTCTTTCTTAAATTATTAACTGTTCTAACCCCACCCCCATGCCACCGCCACCCCCAACTTCCTTATTTGTATCCAGGTCTCTATCTGCACTATCTTTCCCTCCTATAAAATGAATACCCACCCCCCCATTCCCTAGTTTAAACACTCCTCCAACCTTCTAGCCATTTTCTCCCCCAGCACAGCTGCACCTTCCCCCTAGCATAGAGCCTGTAGCCAACTGAGAAGTGGGCCCAGTTCTGCAGGAACCTAAACCCCTCCTTCCTACACCAATTCTTGAGCCACTTATTAGCCTCCCTAATCTCCCGTTGCATCTCTGGCGTGGCACGTGGTACAGGCAGTATTTCGGAAAATACCAAGTTGGAGGTCCTTGCTTTCAGTTTGCAGCCTAATTCCCTGAAATCATCTTTAAGGACCTTCCACCTACCTCTAACTTTGTCATTTGTGCCAATGTGCACCATGACCGCTGGGTCCTCACAAGCCCCTCCCAGTAATCTGTCCACCCGATCAGCGATGTGTCGGACTCGAGCGCCAGGTAGGCAGCACACCGTTCGACAATCCCTGTCTTTGTAACAGATTGCCCTATCTGTTCCCCTAATAATTGAGTCCCCCACTACCAGCACCTGTCTGGCCTGCCCTGCTCTCCTATTTCCCTCCTTACTGGAGCAGTCACGCCTCCGGCTTTCAGAGGACATGCCTGGCTGCAGCAGTGCTACCCCTGTACTGGCACCCCCCTCATCTGCCAACTTAGCAAACTTATTGGGGTGTGCCAGATCAGGACTAGCCTCCCTGGCACTCTTCACTCTACCTGGCTTTCTAACTGTCAGCCAGCTTGCTGCCTCACTGTCCTGCAGCCCCATCCTACCATCCCCCCCCTCATCTATCCCGTCTGCTTAGTGAGCAGAAGACTCCTTTCCATATTGTCTATGGATCTCAGTGTTGCCAGCTGCACATTTAGATTCAGAATCTGGGTTTCCAAATGATCAACGTGCTCTCATCTCGCACAGCAGTATGCACCCTCAGCCGGCTGATCAAAGATTGCATACATGTGGCAAGATGTGCACTGGATGGCCTTAACAATAGTGGAGCACATTTTCTAGTAGGTTTTGCACCAGAAAGAAACGTTAAATAAAAATAAATACAAAGTATTAATAAAATACAGACAGTAATTCAGCAATTCTTCCCTTGGAAACTCCCTGAATCCAAAGTCACTGAATCACAAGTCACATACTTACCGCCGTTCACACTTACGCTCAGGTCACACTCAGCTCCTTCACACTCGCTAAGCTGAAGATTTTAAGATTTTTTTTCTCTTTCTCCTCAGCAGCAATCCACCTTGCTGTTCAATGCACTTCCAAAAAGGAATTGAAATTGTACTCTTCATTTTCTCCTATTATCCATTTTGAAAATTGCAAACTTGAGGTCAAAACAACATTTCAGTGGAAAAAATAGTCATTTACTCAGCCCAATGTTATACAAATTTGTGAATCCCCTAGATTAATTCTTTGAGAGGTATAGTTTACAAAACGGGATCACCTATGGACCTTTCTGCTGTTTTAGCATATCAGGGTCTCTTCAAATGTGGCATGGTATATGCAACCTATTCCAGCCAAAATAGCGCTCATTCCCTTTCCAGCCCTTCCATGATCCCAAGCTGTTATTTTACAACAAATATGGGGTATCTACGTACTTTTGAAAAATTGCACTACAAATTTTGGCATACATTTTTCCCTGCTACCCTTGTGAAAATTAAAAAAAATGGAGTTAAAACATTTTTTTGGGAAAAATGTGTTTTTTAATTTTTTCGGCTCATCATGTAGGAAATGTTATTTATTAACTATTTTGTGTGACATAACTCTCTGAATTAAGGGTGTAAAGTTTAAAAGTTTGAAAATTGTGAAATTTTGAAAATGTTCACCAAATTTCTGATATTTTCAGAAATAAACGCAAGTCATATTGAACAAATTTTAGCACTATCATTAAGTACAATATGTCACACAAAAAAATCTCAGAATCACTAAGATACGTTGAAGCTTTTCAGAGTTATTATCTCATAAAGTGACACTGGTCAGAATTGTAAAAATTGGCCTGGTTACAAAGGCGAAAACAGACTCTGGCACTAAAGAGTTAAAGAGTACATGTCATTTCAGGTAACTTTGGTATATACTGTTGTGCATGTATATAAGGAATAAAACTACTTCTGGCCAATATTTGACTGGTATGCTGGATTTTTCAACAGGTTTTTCAGCAGGCTCCATCTCTTGGGGTATGTTTCCACGGTCAGGAAACGCTGCTTGTTTGACGCTGCGCAGAGCTGCAGCGTCAAACAAGCAGCGTCCAGATGTTCCAGCATAGTGGAGGGGATTTTATGAAATCCCGTCTCCACTATGCGTGGAAACCCGCACGCGGCGGCCCTGCGACTCCGGACATGCTGCGCGTCTTTTCAGATCGCAGCATGTCCGTACACCTTGCGGGGACGCAGCGTCCCCGCAAGGCATATCACAGGGCGCTATGGGAGAGAGCGATCATCCCGGATGTGAAGAGTTAACACATCCGGCATGATCGCGTCCCAGAAAGGGGGCGGGGCTTAGCGCCGAGCGGCTTCGCCGCTGCGGCGATACCGCCGGCCATCCTGACAGTGGAAACATACCCTAAGGGTATGTTTCCACGGTCAGGAAACGCTGCTTGTTTGACGCTGCGCAGAGCTGCAGCATCAAACAAGCAGCGTCCAGATGTTCCAGCATAGTGGAGGGGATTTTATGAAATCCCGTCTCCACTATGCGTGGAAACCCGCACGCGGCGGCCCTGCGACTACGGACATGCTGCGCGTCTTTTCAGATCGCAGCATGTCCGTACACCTTGCGGGGACGCAGCGTCCCCGCAAGGCATATCACAGGGCGCTATGGGAGAGAGCGATCATCCCGGATGTGAAGAGTTAACACATCTGGCATGATCGCGTCCCAGAAAGGGGGCGGGGCTTAGCGCCGAGCGGCTTCGCCGATGCGGCGATACCGCCGGCCATCCTGACAGTGGAAACATACCCTAAGGGTATGTTTCCACGGTCAGGAAACGCTGCTTGTTTGACGCTGTGCAGACCTGCAGCGTCAAACAAGCAGCGTCCAGATGTTCCAGCATAGTGGATGGGATTTTATGAAATCCCGTCTCCACTATGCGTGGAAACCCGCATCCGTCTTCCCTGCGACTACGGACATGCTGCTCGTCTTTTCAGATCGCAGCATGTCCGTACACCTTGCGGGGACGCAGCGTCCCCGCAAGGCATATCACAGGGCGCTATGGGAGAGAGCGATCATCCCGGATGTGAAGAGTTAACACATCCGGCATGATCGCGTCCCAGAAAGGGGGCGGGGCTTAGCACCGAGCGGCTTCGCCGCTGCGGCGATACCGCCAGCCATCCTGACAGTGGAAACATACCCTAATTGTTAGGTCTTTCTGAGCTTGTAGGTGGAGAGCAGCTGCTGTGATATCTCCCATACATAACAGACAGATTCCTGCTCTTCTTTCTCTATAGCACATGGAATACAGCAGTACTGAGCTTTTGGGCTGTAGTGAGGTAAAACAATTGATAAAGTATAATAGGTTGAGCAACCTGACACCTCACTGTGCTAGAATGGCATCCATCTTGCTTTGACCATAATGGATCTATGCAGTTTTTTTCAGATTGGATTGTCAGATCAGATCGCAGGGGGTGGTTTGGGAGATGTGGCTCATTACTGGATAAAGAATCAGCATTCTCTGATTGCAATATACTTCAAAGTTTCTTATATTCAACTGTACTGGTAGTTTGTGGAAAGCTTGTTGAAATGCCAATGATCATTTAAATATCAAAATGTGAATATAAGTTTCTTTATGCAATACACTACTCGTGGTTCAATAGTCTGAAGCTTTAAAGGAGACAACCCTGTAAAAGATGTGTAAAATTTAAATGGAATCTGTCCCCACATTTGACCTATATTAACTATTGCTATGGGTATACAGGTTATAAACTGCTGAACAAGTCCTACCTGTATACCTCATATCAGATGCCTTGTTGTCAAGAAATCATTTTTATCACTTTATATAAATGACCTCTTCCAGGCTATGTGGAGGATGTTGCATGGAAGATTACTGCCCCCAGAATTTGTTTTACATGAAGAGGACATTACCAGTGTGGTATACAGTATAATGGCCACTCCTGCTCTCCTGATCTCACTGCAGAGTTATGTGTGACTACAAGGACGCATACCCATTTGCTAGGAAAAAAAAATGTCCGATTTCCAGACAAAAAAAACAGACGAGTGCTGTGTGAGTGTCATGCGAGTGTCATGCGATTTCTGTGCGATATTTCCTCTGAACATCCATATGACATGCGTATGCAATCCATATGCAAGGCAATTTTAACATGAGGTTTTACATACAGCAGTTCTCTGTATGTAAAAGCTCATGTTAAAATCGCATTGTAAAATACAACTGTACACATCGTTTACAGTTGTACCATCGTACCATATAATTTTAAAAACATATATATATATCGATAGATTAAAAGCCGGCAGATGCCGCGTACAGTATAGAATAGAATAGGTTAGAATAGAATAGATAGAATACAAATATACATATAGTATAGGTGTTTACAACCAGGAGCAGTGCTAATGCTACAGGATGGGCTGTAAACCACAGAGGAATGAATGAAAAGCTGCCTGTGCAGCCTCCCCGCCTGACCGGACATAAACTCTGTAGCGTTTGAAAGTTTCTCAACACTTTCCCACGCTGTCAAGTTCACCGCGTCAGGCAGGGAGTCTGCGCAGTCTCAGTGACTTCAGCGGTAGTCGGCCTCGCCTAACGCGGTGAACTTGACAGCGTGGGAACATGTTCAGAAACTTTCCCATGCTAATTAGTTCATGTCCGTTCAGGCGAGGAGGCTACGCAGGCAGCTTTTCATTCATTACACAGTGGTTTACAGCCCGGCCGGTGGCATTAGCACCGCTCCTGGTTGTAAACTATTTAACCCCTTGAGATGGATTGCAGCATGGGACTTGACTGTACGGCGGACAGGTATGGGATATTGATGCTTTTTTTATTTTGGATTTTTGTACAGAAGAACGAGGGCTTCGCTTGGATTGAGAGTGTAATAAAGATGAAAACGTGTGTTTAATTATTTCATTAAAATACTTTATTCTTAATGTGTGTGTATTTTTTAACCCATTCATACTATTTGATTAATAATAGATAGGTGTCTTATTGACACCTTTCCATTATTATCCAGGCTTAATGTCACCTTACAATAGCAAGGTGACATTAACCCCTTATTACCCCAAATGCCACCGCTATAGGGCAATGGGAATCGAGAGGCTATGTGCTGGAATAGGCGCATCTTTTAGATGCGCCTTTTCTGGGGTGGCTGGGGGCAGATGTTTTTAGCCAGGGGGGGGCCAACAACCATGGTCACTCTCTAGGCTATTAATATCTGTCCTCAGTCACTGGCTTTCCCTCTGGCGGAGAAAATTGTGTGGGAGCCAACTACAGTTTTTTGCGTGAATTAATCCTTTAATTTAACACCTACAGCTCCAAAATTTTACACACACACACTACTAACATTATTAGTGAGGGACATTTAAAATCTAACTGTTCTGTAATGGTTTACTGTATGTAAAATATGTGTCATATCCTGTCGGCTTCTGCAATCATTATGCAGAACACAACAAATGAATTATCGGCTATTCTGCTATCTCTCAATGAAATATTAAGATATATATGTGTGTGTGTCACTGACATATATATATATATATATATATTCTCAAAAAATTAGCATATAGTGTTAAATTTCATTATTTACCATAATGTAATGATTACAATTAAACTTTCATATACTATAGATTCATTATCCACCAACTGAAATTTGTCAGGTCTTTTATTGTTTTAATACTGATGATTTTGGCATACAACTCCTGATAACCCAAAAAACCTGTCTCAATAAATTAGCATATTTCACCCGACCAATCAAATAAAAGTGTTTTTTAATACCAAACAAAAAAACCATCAAATAATAATGTTCAGTTATGCACTCAATACTTGGTCGGGAATCCTTTGGCAGAAATGACTGCTTCAATGCGGCGTGGCATGGAGGCAATCAGCCTGTGACACTGCTGAGATGTTATGGAGGCCCAGGATGCTTCAATAGCGGCCTTAAGCTCATCCAGAGTGTTGGGTCTTGCGTCTCTCAACTTTCTCTTCACAATATCCCACAGATTCTCTATGGGGTTCAGGTCAGGAGAGTTGGCAGGCCAATTGAGCACAGTAATACCATGGTCAGTAAACCATTTACCAGTGGTTTTGGCACTGTGAGCAGGTGCCAGGTCGTGCTGAAAAATGAAATCTTCATCTCCATAAAGCATTTCAGCCGAGGGAAGCATGAAGTGCTCCAAAATCTCCTGATAGCTAGCTGCATTGACCCTGCCCTTGATGAAACACAGTGGACCAACACCAGCAGCTGACATGGCACCCCACACCATCACTGACTGTGGGTACTTGACACTGGACTTCAGGCATTTTGGCATTTCCTTCTCCCCAGTCTTCCTCCAGACTCTGGCACCTTGATTTCCGAATGACATGCAAAATTTGCTTTCATCAGAAAAAAGTACTTGGGACCACTTAGCAACAGTCCAGTGCTGCTTCTCTGTAGCCCAGGTCAGGCGCTTCTGCCGCTGTTTATGGTTCAAAAGTGGCTTTACCTGGGGAATGCGGCAAATGTAGCCCATTTCCTGCACACGCCTGTGCACGGTGGCTCTGGATGTTTCCACACCAGACTCAGTCCACTGCTTCCTCAGGTTCCGGTCACCTCTTCTCGTTGTACAGCGTTTTCTGCCACATTGTTTCCTTCCAACAGACTTACCATTGAGGTGCCTTGATACAGCACTCTGGGAACAGCCTATTTGTTGAGAAATTTCTTTCTGGGTCTTACCCTCTTGCTTGAGGGTGTCAATGATGGCCTTCTTGACATCTGTCAGGTCGCTAGTCTTACCCATGATGGGGGTTTTGAGTAATGAACCAGGCAGGGAGTTTTTAAAAGCCTCAGGTATCTTTTGCATGTGTTTAGAGTTAATTAGTTGATTCAGAAGATTAGGGTAATAGGTCATTTAGAGAACCTTTTCTTGATATGCTAATTTATTGAGACAGGTTTTTTGGGTTATCAGGAGTTGTAGGCCAAAATCATCAGTATTAAAACAATAAAAGACCTGACAAATTTCAGTTGGTGGATAATGAATCTATAGTATATGAAAGTTTAATTGTAATCATTACATTATGGTAAATAATGACATTTAACACTATATGCTAATTTTTTGAGAAGGACCTGTATTCTATGTGTATATATCTATTCTATTCTAACATGTCGGTGTGATTTTACTGTACGCCGTACATGAATTGCCGGCTTTTCAAAGGACACCGATGCGTAAAAAATAGGAGAGCACTTGCATGGTGTGAGTGCTGTGTGATTTTTTTCTCAATGGCGAGTCTCGTCCGAGAATCGCACCAATACACAGCATACTGCGATTTTTTTCTCAGTCCGCTTTCGGCTGAGAAAGAACTCGCCAATGAGATGTCACCTATATTGCATAACATTGGTCCGAGTGCAATCTGATTTTTTATTGGATTGCACTTGTCAGTTCTTTGCACAAATGAGTATGAGCCCTAACTGACACATCTGCAGGTTCCTCTCAGCTCCAGCTTCCAGCTCACAGGCATACAGGGCTGCAATATTGTTGCAATACAGCAGAGCTCAAGGAGAAGCAAAACATGTGTGTGCAAGAAGACAAATTTCATTTCTCCTGCTCTGTGTTAGTTACTTGTCTCACACTAGTAACTCCTCTTCATGTAAAATAAGCTCTGAAGGCAGAGTTACCATTTTACATAATGTTATAAAAGATGATTTCTCAGAAACAAGGCACCTGATATGAGACACAGATAGGAATTTTTTCAGTATTCTATAACATGTATGACCATATTAATAGTTTACATGAGTCAAATGTGTTCACAGACTCCCTTTAACCCCTTCGCGACATGCGCCGTACTAGTACTGCACTGCCGGCACTGCATTTGTGCCAGCAGCAGTACTAGTATGGCGCATCGATCACCGCGGTCTCACGCTAAGCGCCGCGGTGATCGGGTGCGGGTGTCAGCTGTATATGACAGCTGACACCCCGCAGCAATGCCCACGATCGGCGCTATCGCCGATCGCGGCCATTGAACCCCTCTGATGCCGCTGTCAATAGTGACAGCGGCATAGAGGGGGATCGCGCAGGGACGGGGGCTCCCTGCACTCTCCCACCGGAGCAACACGATGAGATCGCGCTGCTCCGGTGACCTGGAAGGAGTCCCCGGATCCAAGATGGCCGCGGGACTCCTTCCGGGTCATGAGATGACCTAGCTTGCCGGCGCCTGCTGAGAGTTCCTAATAGCAGGCGCCGGCAAGCCTCTGCCCTTGCCTGTCAGATCGGTGATCTGACAGAGTGCTGTGCACACTGTCAGATCACCGATCTGTGATGTCCCCCCCTGGGACAAAGTGAAAAAGTAAAAAAAAAAATGTCCACATGTGTAAAAAAAAAAATAAAAATAAAAAATCCTAAATAAAGAAAGAAAATTTTTTTTTCCCATAAATACATTTCTTTATCTAAATAATAAAAAAAAATCACACAATAAAAGTACACATCTTTAGTATCGCCGCGTCCGTAACGACCCCACCTATAAAACTATATCACTAGTTAACCTCTTCAGTGAACACCGTAAAAAAAAAAAAAAAAAAAAAAAAAAAACCGAGGCAAAAAACAACGCTTTATTCTCATACCGCCAAACAAAAAGTGGAATAACACGCGATCAAAAAGACGGATATAAATAACCATGGTACCGCTGAAAACGTCATCTTGTCCCGCAAAAAAAAAGCCACAATACAGCATCATCAGCAGAAAAATAAAAAAGTTATAGCTCTCAGAATAAAGCGATGCAAAAACAATTATTTTTTTATATAAAATAGTTTTTATTGTGTAAAAGCGCCAAAACATAAAAAAATTACATAAGTGAGGTATCGCTGTAATCGTACTGACCTGAAGAATAAAACTGCTTTATCAATTTTACCACACGTGGAATGGTATAAACGCCCCCCCTAAAAGAATTTCAGGAATTGCTGGTTTTTGGTCATTCAGCCTCCCAAAAATCGGAATAAAAAGCGATCAAAAAATGTCATGTGCCCGAAAATGGTACCAATAAAAACGTCAACTCGTCCTGCAAAAAACAAGATCTCACATGACTCTGTGGGACAAAATATGGATAAATTATAGCTCTCAAAATGTGGTGATGCAAAAACTATTTTTTGCAATAAAAAGCGTCTTTTAGTGTGTGATGGCTGCCAACCATAAAAATCCGCCCAAAAAACGCTATAAAAGTAAATCAAATCCCCCTTCATCACCCCCTTAGTTAGGGAAAAATAATAAAATTTAAAAAAATATATTTATTTCCATTTTCCCGTTAGGCTACTTTCACACTAGGGTCGGTACGGGGCCGTCGCACTGTGTCGGCCCGACGTACCGACGCATACTGTGCAAGCGCCGCACAACGGGGGCAGCGGATGCTGTTTTTCCACGCATCCGCTGCCCCATTGTGAGGTGCGGGGAGGTGGGGGCAGAGTTCAAGCCGCGCATGCGCGGTCGGAAATGGTGGACCGTCGGCACAAAAAAGTTACATGTAACGTTTTTTGATGCCGGCGGTCCGCCACAACACGACGCAACCGTCGCACGACGGTTGCGACGTGTGTCAATAGTCGCAATGCGTCGCTAATGTTAGTCTATGGGGAAAAAACGCATCCTGCAGATGCCTTTGCAGGATGCGTTTTTTCGCCAAAACGACGCATTGCGCCGTATGCAAAAAAACGCTAGTGTGAAAGTAGCGCTAGGGTTAGGACTAGGGTTAGGGCTAGGGTTAGGGTTGGGGTTAGGGCTAGGGTTAGGGCTGGGGTTAGGGCTAGGGTTAGGGCTGGGGTTAGGGTTGGGGTTAGGGTTTCAGTTAGAATTGGGGAGTTTTCACTGTTTAGGCACATAAGGGGCTCTCCAAACGCGACATGGCGTCCGATCTCAATTCCAGCCAATTCTGCTTTGAAAAACTAAAACAGTGCTCCTTCCCTTACGAGTTCTCCTGTGCGCCCAAACAGTGGTTCCCCCCAACATATGGGGTATCAGCGTTCTCAGGACAAGTTGGACAACAACTTTTGGGGTCCAATTTATCCTGTTACCCTTGGGAAAATAAAAACGTGGGGGCTAAAATATCAGTTTCGTGGAAGGAAAAGAAAATATTTTTTATTTTCACGGCTCTGCGTGATAAACTGTAGTGAAACACTTGTTGGTTCAAAGTTCTCACAACACATCTAGATAAGTTCCCTGGGGGGTCTAGTTTCCAATATGGGGTCACTTGTGGGGGGTTTCTACTGTTTAAGTACATCAGGGGCTCTGCAAATGCAACATGACACCTGCAGACCAATCCATCTAAGTCTGCAATTCAAACAGCGCTCCTTCCCTTCCGAGCTCTGCCGTGCGCCCAAACAGTGGTTCCCCCCCATATATGGGGTATCAGCGTACTCAGGACAAATTGGACAACAAATTTTGTTGTCTAATTTCTCCTGTTACCCTTGGGAAAATAAAAACGTGGGGACTAAAATATCATTTTCGTGGAAAAAATATATTTTTTATTTTCGCGGCTCTGCGTTATAAACTGTAGTGAAACACTTGTTGGTTCAAAGTTCTCACAACACATCTAGATAAGTTCCGTGGGGGGTCTAGCTTCCAATATGGGGTCACTTGTGGGGGTTTCCACTGTTTAGGCACGTATGGGGCTCTCCAAACATGACATGGGTTCCGATCTCAATTCCAGCCAAGTTTCCATTGAAAAGTCAAATGGCGCTCCTTCCCTTCCGAGCTCTGCCATGCGCCCAAACAGTGGTTTATCCCCATATATGAAGTATCAGCGTACTCAGGACAAATTGCACAACAATTTTTGGGGTCCAATTTATCCTGTTACCCTTGGGAAAATAAAAACTTTGGGGCAAAAAATCATTTTTTGTGAAAATTAATATGAATTTTTTTTTACGGCTCTACATTATAAACTTCTGTGAAGCACTTGGACATTCAAAGTGCTCACCACACATCTAGATTAGTTCCTTAGAGGGTCTACTTTCCAAAATGGTGTCACTTGTGGGGGTTTCCACTGTTTAGGCACATCAGGGGCTCTCCAATCGCGACATGGGTTCCGATCTCAATTCCAGCAAATCTTGCATTGAAAAGTCAAATGGCGCTCCTTCCCTTCCGAGCTCTGCCATGTGCCCAATCAATGGTTTACCCCAACATGTGGGGTATCGGCGTACTCAGGACAAATTGTACAACGACTTTTTTGGTCCAATTTCTCCTGTTACCCTTGGTAAAATAAAACAAATTGGATGTGAAGTAAAAATTTTGTGAAAAAAAAAGTTAAATGTTCAATTTTTTTTAAACATTCCAAAAATTTCTGTGAAGCACCTGAAGGGTTAATAAACTTTTTGAATGTGGTTTTGAGTACCTTGAGGAGTGCAGTTTTTAGAATGGTGTCAATTTTGGGCATTTTCTGTCATATAGACCCTTCAAAGTCACTTCAAGTGTGAGGTGGTCCGTAAAAAAAATGGTTTTGCAAATTTTGTTTCAAAAATGAGAAATCGCTGGTCAACTTTTAACCCTTATAACTCCCTAACAAAAAAAAATTATGTTTCCGAAATTGTGCTGATGTAAAGCAGACATGTGGTAAATGTTGTTCCGTTAACTATATTATGAGATATAACTCTCTAATTTAAGGGCATAAAAACTAAAAGTTTGAAAATTGCTAAATTTTCATAATTTTCGACAAATTTTTGTTTTTTTCACAAATAAATGCAAGTCATATCGAAGAAGTTTTACCACTATCATGAAGTACAATATGTCACGAGAAAACAATGTCAGAATCACCAGGATCCGTTGAAGCGTTTTAGAGTTATGACCTCATAAAGTGACAGTGGTCAGAATTCTAAAAATTGGCCCTGTCACTTAGGTGAAAACAGGCTTCGGGGTGAAGGGGTTAATAAATCATGTGGCATTTTGATACATTTGGTGAAGATAATGGTATAACAGAAATTGCTCTGCGGATTTAGACTATTTCTGCAGTTGAATTTTTCCCACTGTGTATGAATCTAGTCTAAAGGTACCGTTACACTAAACGATTTACCAACGATCACGACCAGCGATACGACCTGACCAGACCGCTCTCCAGCGACCAACGATGCCGAAGTCCTCGAGTAACCAGGGTAAACATCGGGTTACTAAGCGCAGGGCCACGCTTAGTAACCCGATGTTTACCCTGGTTACCAGTGCTAATGTAAAAAAAAAAAAACACTACATACTTACATTCCGGTGTCTGTTCCCTGGTGCTGTGCTTTCCTGCACTGACTGTGAGCGCCGGCCGGAAAGCACAGCGGTGACATCACCGCTGTAATCTGCTTTACGGCTGGCCGGCGCTGACATTGCAGAAAAGCACAGCGCCGGGGGACAGACACCGGAATGTAAGTATGTAGTGTTTGGTTTTTTTTACATTTACACTGGTAACCAGGGTAAACATTGGGTTACTAAGCGCGGCCCTGCGCTTAGTAACCCGATGTTTACCCTGGTTACCAGTGAAGACATCGCTGGATCGGTGTCACACACACCGATTCAGCGATGTCTGCGGGAGTCCAGCGACTAAATAAAGTTCTGGACTTTCGGCTCCGACCAACGATGGCACAGCAGGATCCTGATCGCTGCTGCGTGTCAAACTCAACAATATCGCTAGCCAGGATGCTGCAACGTCACAGATCGCTAGCGATATCGTTCAGTGTGAAGGTACCTTAAATGATACACTGTAAGGCCGGTTTCACATGTCAGTGGCTCCGGTACGTGAGGTGACAGTTTCCTCACGTACCGGAGACACTGACACACGTAGACCCATAAAAATCAATGCATCTGTTCAGATGTCATTGATTTTTTGCGGACCGTGTCTCCGTGTGCCAAACACGGAGACATGTCAGTGTTCGTGGGAGCGCACGGATTACACGGACCCAATAGAGTCAATGGGTCCGTGTAAAACACGGACCTCACACGGACGTTCGCCGTCTGGGGTCCGTGTGCGTGCAGGAGACAGCGCTACAGTAAGCGCTGTCCCCCCCACATGGTGCTGAAGCCGCGATTCATATGTTCCCTGCAGCAGCGTTTGCTGCAGAGAAAATATGAATAATAGTGTTTAAAATAAAGATCTATGTGTCCGCTGCCCCCCCACCCCCTGTGCGCCCCCCCGCTGTTCTGAAAATTCTCACCCGCTCCCTACATTTACACTGGTAACCAGGGTAAACATTGGGTTACTAAGCGCGGCCCTGCGCTTAGTAACCCGATGTTTACCCTGGTTACCAGTGAAGACATCGCTGGATCGGTGTCACACACACCGATTCAGCGATGTCTGCGGGAGTCCAGCGACTAAATAAAGTTCTGGACTTTCGGCTCCGACCAACGATGGCACAGCAGGATCCTGATCGCTGCTGCGTGTCAAACTCAACAATATCGCTAGCCAGGATGCTGCAACGTCACAGATCGCTAGCGATATCGTTCAGTGTGAAGGTACCTTAAATGATACACTGTAAGGCCGGTTTCACATGTCAGTGGCTCCGGTACGTGAGGTGACAGTTTCCTCACGTACCGGAGACACTGACACACGTAGACCCATAAAAATCAATGCATCTGTTCAGATGTCATTGATTTTTTGCGGACCGTGTCTCCGTGTGCCAAACACGGAGACATGTCAGTGTTCGTGGGAGCGCACGGATTACACGGACCCAATAGAGCCAATGGGTCCGTGTAAAACACGGACCTCACACGGACGTTCGCCGTCTGGGGTCCGTGTGCGTGCAGGAGACAGCGCTACAGTAAGCGCTGTCCCCCCCACATGGTGCTGAAGCCGCGATTCATATGTTCCCTGCAGCAGCGTTTGCTGCAGAGAAAATATGAATAATAGTGTTTAAAATAAAGATCTATGTGTCCGCCGCCCCCCCACCCCCTGTGCGCCCCCCCGCTGTTCTGAAAATACTCACCTGCTCCCACGTTGGCTGTCACTCCTTCCTCTCTGCCCCGCGCCTTCTACTGTATGCGGTCACGTGGGGCCACTCATTTACAATCATGAATAGTCGGCTCCGCCCCTATGGGAGGTGGAGCCACATATTCATGACTGTAAATGATCGGCCCCACGTGACCGCATACAGGAGAAGATGGGGCCAGACCAGGAAGGAGCGACAGCCAACGAGGGATGCGGGTGAGTATTTTCAGAACAGCGGGGGGGGCGCACAGGGGGTGGGAGGGCGGCGGACACATAGATCTTTATTTTAAACGCTATTATTCATATTTTCTCTGCAGCAACCGCTGCTGCACAGAACATATGAATCGCGGATTCAGCACGATGCAGGGTACCACACGCGTGGGTACCACACGCTCCGTGTGGTACCCACTCGCCATACGGGCGGCACACGTGTGCCGCACGTATGGCCTACGTGAGTTCCCAGGCACACGGACACGGATAACTCCGGTACCGATTTATTCCGGTACTGGAATTATCTGGACGTGTGGGACAGCCCTAATAATTTACCTGCCGCTAACTGACAAAGTTCATCCATGTGTGAACATAGTATCCAAGTATAATATAGGAATCACTCATTCCCATGCAAAAACACTTTGCTTTAAGGGTGCTAAAGAATATTGTTCTTAGTTAACTAAAGGTACCTTCACACTGAAAGATATCGCTAGCAATCTGTGACGTTGCAGCGTCCTGGCTAGCGATATCGTTGAGTTTGACAGGCAGCAGCGATCAGGATCCTGCTGTGCCATCGTTGGTCGGAGCAGAAAGGCCAGAACTTTATTTCGTCGCTGGATCTCCTGTAGACATCGCTGAATCGGCGTGTGTGACGCCGATTCAGCGATATCTTCACTGGTAACCAGGATAAACATCGGGTTACTAAGCGCAGGGCCGCGCTTAGTAACCCGATGTTTAACCTGGTTACCAGCGTAAACGTAAAAAAAACAAACAACACATACTTACATTCCGGTGTCTGTCCCCCGGCGCTGTGCTTCTCTGCACTGTGTAAGCGCCAGCCGGAAAGCACAGCGGTGACGTCACCGCTGTGCTTTCCGGCTGGTGCTTACACAGTGCAGAGAAGCACAGCGCGGGGGACAGACACCGGAATGTAAGTATGTAGTGTTTTTTTTTTTTTTAACGTTTATGCTGGTAACCAGGGTACACATCGGGTTACTAAGCGCGGCCCTGCGCTTAGTAACCCGATGTTTACCCTGGTTACCAGGGGACTTCGCATAGTTGATCGCTGGAGAGCTGTCTGTGTGACAGCTCTCCAGCGACCACACAGCGACGCTGCAGCGATCGGCATCGTTGTCTAGATCGCTGCAGCGTCGCTAAATGTGACGGTACCTTAAAACACAATATTTTAATTATATTTTGTATATAAACCAATTAGGAACAAAAATGTTGTCTGGAGAAACCAGACTTCTAAAGTTATTATAGTGCCACCTATTGTTTGCATGTTCCTCCCTTTACTGTGACCACCTTTTTCAATATGCTGGAATCAACATGCGCAGTTTCTTAAGGTACCTTCACACTAAGCGACTTAACAACGATAACGATAGCGATCCGTGACGTTGCAGCGTCCTGGATAGCGATATCGTTGTGTTTTACATGCAGCAGCGATCAGGATCCTGCTGTGATATCGCTGGTCGTTGCTGAAAGTCCAGAACTTTATTTGGTCGTCAGATCGGCGTGTATCGTCGTGTTTGACAGCAAAAGCAACAATGCCAGCAATGTTTTACAATGCTAACCAGGGTAAATATCGGGTTACTAAGCGCAGGGCCTCGCTTAGTAACCCGATGTTTACCCTGGTTACCATTGTAAAAGTAAAAAAAAACCACTACATACTCACCCTCTGATGTCTGTCACGTCCCCCGGCGTCCGCGCTGCTGCTCAGAGCTTACTGCACTGAATGTGTCAGTGCCGGCCGTAAAGCAAAGCACAGCGGTGACGTCACCGCTGTGCTTTAGGGCCGGCGCTTACGCAGTGCAGGGAAGCTGAAGGCGAGGGACGCGACAGACACGGCAATGTAAGTATGTAGTGTTTGTTTTTTTTTACATTTACACTGGTAACCAGGGTAAACATCGGGTTACTAAGCGCAGCCCTGCGCTTAGTAACCCGATGTTTACCCTGGTTACCTGGGGACTTCGGCATCGTTGGTCGCTGGAGAGCTGTCTGTGTGACAGCTCTCCAGCGACCACACAGCGACGCTGCAGCGATCGGCATCGTTGTCGATATCGCTGCAGCGTCACTTAATGTGACGGTACCTTTAGCTCTCAGACTGTTGTCATTGGCAATGGGAAAGGTTATCTGATATAGTAAGCAGTCTGCTCCTAAATCCATCTTCTTCACCAATAGCCTTAAGGTACCGTCACATTTAGCGACGCTGCAGCGATCTAGACAACGATGCCGATCGCTGCAGCGTCGCTGTGTGGTCGCTGGAGAGCTGTCACACAGACAGCTCTCCAGCGACCAACTATGCGAAGTCCCCTGGTAACCAGGGTAAACATCGGGTTACTAAGCGCAGGGCCGCGCTTAGTAACCCGATGTTTACCCTGGTTACCAGCGTAAACGTAAAAAAAACCAAACACTACATACTTACATTCCGGTGTCTGTCCCCCGGCGCTGTGCTTCTCTGCACTGTGTAAGCGCCAGCCGGAAAGCACAGCGGTGACGTCACCGCTGTGCTCTGCTTTCCGGCCGGCGCTTACACAGTGCAGAGAAGCACAGCACCGGGGGACAGACACCGGAATGTAAGTATGTAGTGTTTGGGTTTTTTTACGTTTACGCTGGTAACCAAGGTAAACATCGGGTTACTAAGCGCGGCCCTGCACTTAGTAACCCGATGTTTACCCTGGTTACCAGTGAAGACATCGCTGTATCGGCATCACACACGCCGATTCAGCGATGTCTACGGGAGATCCAGCGACGAAATAAAGTTCTGGCCTTTCTGCTCCGACCAACGATGGCACAGTAGGATCCTGATCGCTGCTGCCTGTCAAACTCAACGATATCGCTAGCCAGGACGCTGCAACGTCACGGATCGCTAGCGATATCGTTCAGTGTGAAGGTACCTTTAGTTGATGCTGAGCAAATGCAATAGCCTTCTCCACTGATGAGCAGATAATGCATAGCTGTCAGCTTGTTAGTGCTTGGGGAAGACTACCTTGTGTGCAGCCTGAGGAGGTATATTATAGTATCATGTGGTTTTGTGGTCGGAGTCATCAGTAGAGGACAGTACATAGAGTGCAGACAGTATACCAATTACTCTCCAGTGACAGTATTTAGAAAATGCCTGTCTCAAAAAAACCTAGCTCTTGTTGCGGGTGATGCAAGGCAAAAACTCTAGTTCTGTGTCCTCTGGGACTTGTAGTTGTGTTCTTGCTGGGAGATCAAGAGTTATGTTTTCTCAGTGTTTGCCAACTGCTGTTTGGGTCTGGGTGCTGCAAGCTATTTAAGCTCCTAAAAGCCTGCTGTCCACTGCCAGTTGCTGTATAATATGACCAGCTCCTGTGAACATCTTGGTATCTTGCTTTGCTTCCCAGTTGACATTACTGATTTCGACTTCAGCTCATTTTTTTATTACTCTCCTTCATGATTTTGTCCCTGCACTGACCTCCTCATATTGACCTGGCAACCAGAACTTTCTTCTGTCTAGTTTGTACCACTGAACAGCAGCTAATTCCATGGCCCCAGTCTAGGTCTTGTATAGGTATTAAAGGGTAAATGCTAGGTCAACCCGAGAGAACAGAGAAGCTAGCGCCAAGCCTGTTCTTGGTAGCGATCTTTAGAGCTGCCAGTTGACCACGAACAGTGTCCCCACTAAAGAATAAATGCATGTGAATGTTAAAGGGCTGTAGGACATATAGCTGTTGCTAGATTGAGCATTCAGCTGACAGGTATTTAAAGTACCGTATTTTTCGGACTATAAGACACACTTTTCTTCCTCCAAATTTGGGAGGAAAGTGTGGGTGCGTCTTATAGTACGGATATAGCATGTGGGGAGGGGGGCAGCAGCGAGTGGGATCGCACTGTTATCCCACTTCAGGATGTCCCCGCTGCCCGGAATCAGCTGCTGGGGAAAGCACATGGCCCCGCTGATTAAGTGCAGTGAATATTTATTAGCTGCTCCCCGCCCACCGATCAGCTGAGCGGTGAGCCGGGAGCAGCAAATGAATGCTGCACTTATGCAGGGACACACAGTTTCCCCAGCACTGATTCCGGGGAGATTTGTGTGTCCGGGGGAGGAGGAGGCAGCAGCAGGGGCCAGGAGATCGCTGTCTACCTGCCTGTGCTGGATGCTGAGCTGTCTGGTGCACAGGGAGGACCTGTGTGATGTCAGAAGTGGGCGGGCTGGAGCATCACATGGCAGCTCAGAGCCCTCCCTCTTCTGACATCATCACAGGTCCTTCAGGCTCCCCACTAGAATCTGCAGCTTCCTCTTATGTCCTGCGCTGTGGAGAGGCAACAAGAGGGAGGGCTCTGTGTGCAGTCATGGGATGCTTTTACCTCACCCCAGTGTGGCTGGCTGCCACAATTAAGAGGTTAGTCTAAAAAACACAATAAAGCACTCTGCCACTCCTTTGGTGAACTATAACTCCCAGCATGTCATAGGATCTGCAGGACATGCTGGGAGTTATAGTTCTCCCATGGGATTTTAAAGCAGCACTCCAGTGCTATTTTGCAGTGCTAGAGTGGTGCTTTCAATATAAGCCCTGTGCCCCCATTCTTATACTCACCCTCCAGCATCTTCATATAGTACTGTACAGACACCACACTGGTCCCGCAGCTTCCAACATAATAACATACTATTATATATAATAACACCACATATAATAGTATGTTATTTATGTTATTAAATATTTTACCACATTTTTTGCTTCAAATATTTTTTTTCCCTATTTTCCACCTCTAAATCCTGGGTGCGCCTTATAGTCCGGTGCGTCTTATAGTCCGAAAAATACGGTATGTAGTCAGAAAATGATCTATTGTTTGAATCAAGTTTTTGTGTCAGGTGTTTTTTTAAATGTTGGCAATGGTTTTTTTTTTTTCATATCATGATCTTTATTTATTTTTATTTTTTTAAATAGTAATCCTGCAGTTTTCACACTGGACACTGTGACTTTTTTAGAATATTATGCCACGTTGACATGTTGAGTATTTGGTCAGTATTGTACATCAGTATTTGTAAGCCAAAACCAGTCTCCTTTCACAACTAAGGCTACTTTCACACTTCATTCTTCTGGGCTCTGTCGCAATCCGTCGTTATGGGCAAAAAACGGATCCTGCAAATGTGCTTGCAGGATGCGTTTTTTGCCCACAGACTTGTATTAGCGACGGATCGCGAGGGATGGGCACACGTCACATCCGTCGTGCGACGGATCCGTCGTGTTTTGACGGACGCGACGCACAAAAAAAGTTCAATGTAACTTTTTTTGTGCGACGTGTTCGCCATTTCCGACCGCGCATGCGCGCCCGAAACTCCGACCCCTCCTCCCCGCTCATCACAATGGGCAGCGGATGCATTGTAAAACTGCATCTGCTGCCCACGTTGTGCTAAATTTAGCACAACGTCCGTCGGTACGTCTGGCCGACGGTTTGCGACGGCCCCGTACCGACGGAAGTGTGAAAGTAGCCTATCTTTGTTCAGGCTCATTTGACACTTCAATATAAAATATATGGGTATGTGTATGTGTTCTTTCCTGAAACAATATGAAATTGGTGTCTTAAAAAGCCCTTTGGCCAATGTGAAAATTGCAAGATTTCTATTTTTTTTAAATAAAGACAGATAAAAAACTTGCATATATATATATATATATATATATATATATATATATATATATATATATATATATATATATTTATTTATATTTAATACAAGAACCTGATTTAAATAGTAGGTAATTTTCAGATTCAGATGGCATGCTGGGTTAGTGAGATACTGTAACCCCTTTAATCCCTTCCCGACATATGACATACAGTTAAGATCTATCAAAATATAAAATAAATGAATCCAATCGGTAAATGGCATAACAAGAAAAAATTCAGAACAACAGAATTACGGGTTTTTTTTTGTCTGCTGCAACATTGCAGTAAAATGCAATAAGAGGCGATCAAAACATCATATCTGTAATGTGCTGCTGCAGTATAGTATAGTGCAACCTCCACCAGGGGTTGCTGGTGAGGGAACACAGGTTGTACACACAGCGTAGCAACACTGAACAGCAGCACAGGTGCCACAGGTAACGAAAGAGTAGTCAGACAAGCCATGGTCATACACAGAAAGGTCAGCACAGTAACTAACACTGGTCAGCAGGCTGTGACAGACTGAAATAGCCCAGCTAGCTCCAGAACGAGGCTCAGGAGATTAACCCCTGTATGACCAGTCTCGAGAGAGGAAAGAAGAAAGTAAACTCCAGACTGGACCATGACAGTACCCCCCTCTCAATGGGGGGCCACAGGACCCCAAGGCTTCCCTGGATGACGAACGTGAAAGGCCCGGACCAACCGATCAGCATGGACCGAACGCACCGGCACCCATGACCGGCCCTCAGGACCGTACCCTTTCCAATGGACCAAGTACTGAAGTGAACGGTGGAGCATACGAGAATCCACAACCTGTTCCATCTCGTACACGGTCTGGCCATCTACCACAACAGGCGGCGGGTGTGAGGAAGACTCACTGGAGGAAGGCACCGCCGGCTTCAGAAGTGCCTTATAGAACACATTGGGGATCCGCAATGACGGAGGCAAATGCAGGCGAAATGCCACAGAAAATTCATCAAGGGGTTTTCTCAAGTGGTCAAACCCCTCACTGATCTCACTCAAGAGGGAGCTGATCTCAAAAACTGGTCAGCTCCAGCGGTGGCGGCATTTTCTTCATTAAAAAAACGTTTTATGACTGCTCCTATACTGGTTCAACCTGATTTGTCTAAACCATTTATCATAGAGGTAGACGTCTCTGAGATGGGGGTGGGGGCTGTGTTGTCCCAGGGGCCCACCACATTAAGTAACTTAAGACCCTGTGCCTTCTTTTCAATAACATTTTCCTCTGCTGAGATGAATTATGATGTGGGTAACCAAGAGTTATTGGCCATTAAATTGGCGTTTGAAGAATGGAGGCATTTTTTAGAGGGGGCGGTCCATCATATCACTGTCATTACTGATCACAAGAACCTGTCTTACATCGAGTCCGCCAAACGTTTTACTCCGAGACAAGCAAGGTGGTCACTTTTTTTTTTAAATATCAATTTTTCATCACTTTCAGACCAGGGTCCAAGAATATGAAGGCGGATGCCTTGTCTTGCAGCCTAGATCTGGTATCACCTCCTGAGCCTCCTTCCTCCATTCTTCAGCATGGGGTGGTGGTGGCTGTGGTGTCCCCGAGATTGGAACAGGAGATTCATGAGGCCCAATCTCTTGCTCCGTCATCCATACCTGAAAATAAGCTCTTTGTGCCTGTCCAGTATCGGTTAAGGGTGCTTCGGGAGTTCCACGACTCTGCTTTGAGTGGGCATCTTCGAATTTTGGCGACACGTAAAGCCATCACTAGGCTATTCTGGTGGCCGTCGTTGACTTCTGACATCATTGGGTTAGTGATAATGTAATGTGCTGCTGCAGTGCAGTATAGTGCAACCTCCACCAGGGGTAGCAACACACAGCGTAGCAACACTGAATAGCAGCACAGGTGCCATAGGTAACGAAATAGTCAGACAATCCAAAGTCATACACAGAGAGGTCAGCACAGTACACAGGGGCAGTCAGAAGAATAGTCAGGGACAAGCAAGAAATCAGAGCCTACCCGGAACGTGGTAACCAAAACGTGAGACGTAAGACGAAGTCGGGGTACAAACCAGAGTCGAAGCCAGTCGGGGAGCGTGGTATCAGAAACGGAAAACCAGGGGCAAAGTCCAGAGATCAGATCGAGTCATACACGGGTACAGGCAGTCAGAGGCACAAGGATCAC
The DNA here is from genome assembly GCF_051348905.1 of Ranitomeya variabilis. Lineage (NCBI taxonomy): Eukaryota > Metazoa > Chordata > Amphibia > Anura > Dendrobatidae > Ranitomeya > Ranitomeya variabilis. The sequence continues at coordinate 308,334,852 of NC_135234.1, read as the reverse complement.
CAATACAGGTCAGGGGCTCAAGCCTGGAAGCAAGAACTATCACTAACACTGGTCAGCAGGCTGTGACGGACTAAAATATCCCAGCTAGCTCCAGAACGAGGCTGAGGCGATTAACCCCTGCATGACCAGTCTCAAGAGAGGAAAGAAGAAAGTAAACTACGGACTGGACCATGACTTTATCTAAACCAAATTGGTATCAGTAAAAATATCAGCTCTGGATGCAAAAAATAAGCCATCACACAGCACCAGATCCCGAAAATTTAAACCATTATGGGTCTCGGAATATGGCAACACAAGCGATTTTTTTTTTCTATTACAAGTTTCCAATTTTTTTCACAGTTTAAATAAAAAAAAAAAAATTATACTCACTTTATATCTGCATAATTAAAATTAACTGGAGAATCATATTGCCAGTACTGTATTATACTGTAAGAAAATAAATAGAAAAAAAAAAAAAAATGATAGAATTGCACTTTTTTGGCAAACTCAACGTACTTCGAAAATTTTTTCTGCTTTCCAGTGCATCAGTGAGAGAATGAATGGTGTCATTCAAAATTACAATTTGTCCGGCAAAAAACAGGCCTCCATATGGCTATGTGGACAGAAAAATAATAAAAGTTAGAGCTTTTTGAAGATGGGGAGGAAAAAACGAAAACAGAAAATATAAATTGGTTGCGTTGTGAAGGGGTTAACAAATGTGGTAGAGGAATAATTTTGTAGCACTAAATAAATATAAATATTACAAGGCTAATATATCAGTATTGCAGTCTTTAAGATTTGGTCTCATGCTCCGCCATCAACTGCAAATATTAAAGTATTGTTTTCCAGTCTTTGAAAAAGAAGGCTTCGGCTATTACAGTAATTATAGTATTTGTGTCAAAATGCAATACCAGTAGCAATAATGAAGATGAACATCAGTCATGGCTGGTCATCATTTTCTATAGTTTTGCAGCTCATAGGGTGCATTCGCATAACCGAAAAACACCGTCAAGTTGCAGTGTAGCCAATTATCCTGCTGCAAAATTTCACGTTTTACTGTAAATTGCTGCAGTTTTGTGATGCAGCCTTTGGACATTTATAGTTTAAAATCAAAAAATCAAATGGTTACCTTTAGCAGGACAGACGCATCTATATTATACTTCATAACCATCAGTGGCAAATATATAAGGCGTCCAGAATAACGGAAAATATGTACGTGTTCAACGCTACATACTTGAAATCATATAAAGAAAACGCGTGTAAAGAACAGTTCATATAATGATCTTTATTACAAAAAAAACAAAACACAAGGGATATACTCCCTATCAACATATGACACATTTAAAAAAACACCTGGTAGCCACAAGTGTGTTACAATGGTGAGCCAACAAAAAGTTAGTGGCACCACTCTGAGTGCATGTTGATACCAGAGGAAATAACAGAACTAAAACGCCATGCTCTAAATAGCATCAGATGGTACAAAGAAAAGACTGCAAGTACCAAATCAAACCATCACTGTATCAACCATAGTATTAAAGCCACTGTGGCATACATCACTACACACTACATGAGGTTATGAGGAGGGAATTAGCAGAAGCATGGCAGACAAATAGACCAAAGAGTAAATAAATAAAGTACTTTACCAGAACACTCAGAGAATGGTGCCACGACCCCAGTTTAAAATCAGTAGATCGGTACACTAGACAACTTGAAATTGAATGACATGATTAAACAAAATAAACAATCATTTTCTTTTTAATAATTTCTGTACACAAAAAAATGACACAGATTAAAAAGAAACTTGAAACATCCTATGCTGAAAATAATGATATTGTTATTCATTGATAAGGAACATCTCAGAACAATTCCATCATATGTGCAGACTGGGGACACGCATCTAAGGCTGGTTTCACATGTACGTTTTTTGCCGCTGCGTTTTAGCGCAAAAAAACGCATGCGTTTTTTTCCCTATATTTAACATTAAAAACGGCCGCGTTTGACGACGCATGCGTTTTTTCTATGCTTGCGTTTGGTTGCAGAAATGCAACATGTAGTAATTTCTAGAGGCGTTTTTTGGCCGCAAAAAAACGCATGCTTTTTTTGCGGCAAAAAAAGTATTGCTGTCTATGTAAACGCATGCGTTTTTAAGCACATGCGTTTGGTTGCGTTTTAAACGCATGCGTTTTAATAGAAAAAAACAATAATACACACTGATAAGCCACCCCCCACCATCAAGGTGATAAAGGGATCCAAACCCTAACCCTAACCCTGATAAGCCACTCCCCACCATCAAGGTGATAAAGGGATCTAAACCCTAACCCTAATAAGCCACCCCCCACCATCAAGGTGATAAAGGGATCCAAACCCTAACCCTAACCCTAACCCTGATAAGCCACCCCCCACCATCAAGGTGATAAAGGGATCCAAACCCTAACCCTACCCCTAACCCTAGGGATCCTAACCCTACCCCTAACCCTAACCCTAGGGATCCTAACCCTAACCCTACCCCTAACCCTAACCCCAACCCTAGCTATTTCTATTTATAGTGGGTTTTCTAGATGATTTTGATAATTGGCGTTTCAAAAACGCAAACGCAGGAAAAAACGCATGTAAATGCGTCAAAACGACGCGTTTTTTTACCGCATGAGAAAACGCATGCGTCTAAAAAACGCAGCGTTTACATGCGTTTTTTCACCACCTGCGTTTGCGTTTTAAACGCTGCATTTTTAAACGCAAATGTGAAACTAGCCTAAGGCTTCTTTCACATGTCAGTGTATCCAGTACGTGTGGTGACAGTTTTCACATGTATCGGAGACACTGACACACATTGACCCATTCAAATGAATGGGTCTGTGCACATATCTGTGTTTTTTCACGGACCGTGTGTCCGAGTGACCCACACATGGACATGTCCGTTTTTGTGCAGCTGCACGGATCACACGAACCCATACAAGTCAATGGGTCCAAGTAATCACGTACCGCACGCGGATGCCGTCCGTGTGCCACATCAGTAACACACGGATGGCCGCCGGGGAAGAAGCGCTACAGTAAGCGCTGTTCCCCGGCTGGTGCTGAAGACGGCTTTTATCATTCTCCCTTGCTCTGCCAGTGATTAGCGCGAGCACTAGAGAATGATGAGAGTTGTAATAAAGTCCGAACGATCACAGCAGTTGGGGGCTTTGGGGATTCTTACTCCCATCATCTGACACCTGCTGCCGCTAATAACAGTGACAGCAGGAGCGGATGATCGGGGAATTTATCAGCCGCCGCATGCGATCTAATGAAATAAATGAAAAACCCGACATGGGTTCCCCCCTATTTTCTTGAACCAGCCAAGGAAAACTCACAGCTGGGGTCTTCTACCCTCAGCTGTCAGCTTCAGCAAGGTTGGTTATCAAGAATAGAGGGGTCCCCTGTTATGATCCGGTGACCCTGGAGCCGCATGAGACGTTCTCTGGAATAGGTGGTGCCTGTACTGACTGCAACCCTAAACTGATACCGCAACTAGAAGTAGCCGTGGGGTGTACCTAACACGTCCTAGACACCTCGACACAGCCGGAGGACTAAATACCCCTATAGATGGAAATGGGAATTCTATCTTGCCTCAGAGCAGAACCCCAAAGGATAGGCAGCCCCCCACAAATATTGACTGTGAGGATAAGAGGAACGACACACGCAGGCAGAAAGCAAGATTTAGCAAAAGAGGCACTTCTAGCTAAACAGAAAAGGATAGGACAGAATTCTAAGCGGTCAGTATTAAAACCCTAAAAATATCCACAGCAGATAATACAAAATATTCTACATCTAACTAAAGACATAGAATGTATATCTGCATCTCCAGAGAATCCAGCATGACTGAAAAATCCAAACAAAGTCTAAGCTGGACAAAAACACAATGAATTGCACTGAAATGTAAAGCATACAGAATGTGTACTACAGAGACAAAAAAAACAGACACTTATCTTAGCTGAATTGACAGCAGGGCATGAGGAGCCAGACAGAGATGCAATCCCTCCAAGAACAGTGGACAACTGGCAGGAACTCATGGATCCTGCACACCTAAATACCTAGTAGAGCTGCAATCAGCAGAAACACCTGCCCTGGATTACAACCCAGAGACAACTGCACTACCACCAACAACCACTGGAGGGAGCCCAAGAGCAGAATTCACAACAGTCCCCGCACTTTTTTTAATTATTTAAATCAATTTTAAAAATGGCATGGGTCCCCCCATTTTTGACAAGCAGCCTTGCTAAAGCTCACAGCTGGGGGCTGGTATTCTAAGGCTGGTAAGGAGCCATTGATATAGGCCCCCAGTCTAAAAACAGCAGCCCGCAGCTGCATAGAAAAGGCGCATCTATTAGATGCACATTTTCTAGGGCTTTGCCCTGCTCTTCCCACTTGACCTGTAGGGGTGGCAAGTGGGGTTAATATTTGTGGGGTTGATCTCACCTTTATATTGTCAGGTGACATCAAGCCCATGGCTTAGTAATAGAAAGGTGTCTATAAGACACTTCTCCTTTACTAATCCTATAGTTATATGTTAAATAAAGACAGACAGAATAAAATCCTTTAATTGAAAAAATGACACAGACTCCATTATTAATCTCAATTAAACCATACTTCCTGCAATGCCTAATTCCACCGAAGCCCTCGATCTCCTGTAACAAAAGTAAAATAAAAAAAAACAATATTCCATACCTGTCCATCATTCTGTCCCATGCTGTAATCCAGGTCTGGGGCTAAATAGTTTTCAACCTGGATGGTGCTAAGATGTGCCCATCCAGGCTGAAAACCACTGGTGAATGAGCTGCTGAGAGCGCAACATCATTCAGGAGTACTCATGCACCCTGATAGGACCAAACCAACAAGATAAATATAATCAGACCTCTGCTTCTAGAAAGCTGAAAAAGAATATTCCTCAATGACAGTCAGCAGGAGAATTAATTAAAGGGATAGGGGATGAACTTCAGGATAGGAGCATTAGAGCGGATTTTTTACCAGATTTCACAAGACAACCTGTATACATTCTTAATACAGTTGTGTGAAAAAGTGTTTGCCCCCTCCTGATTTCATATTTTTTTGTATGGTTGCAAACAAATTTAAATATTAGATAAAGATAACACAAGAAAACACAATATGTAGTTTTTTAAATGAAGGTCTTTAATATTAAGGGGAAAATAAATCCAAACCTACAGGGCCCTGTGTGAAAAAGTGATTGTCCCTTAAACCTAATAACTGGTTAGGCCACCCTTAGCAGCAACAACTGCAATCAAGCGTTTGTGATAACTGGCAATGAGTCTTTTACAATGCTCTGGAGGAATTGTAGCCCATTTATCTTTGTATAATTGTTATAGTTCAGCCACATTGGAGGGTTTCTGAGCAGGAACTGCCTTTTTTAGGTCATGCTACAGCATCTCAATCAGCGTAAGGTCAGGACTTTGACTAGACCACTCCAGTCTTAATTTTGTTTTTCTTAAATCATTCAGATGAGGACTTGCTTGTGTGTTTTTGATCTCTGTCCTGCTGCATAAACCAAGTGTACTTCAGCTTGAGGTCACAAACAGATGGCCGGACAGCAGAATTCATGGTACCATTTGCCATAGCAAGTCTTCCAAGTACTGAAGCAGCAAAACAGTCCCAGACCATCATACTACTACCACCATATTTTACTGTTGGTATGATACTCCTTTTCTGAAATGCTGTGTTACTTCTACACCAGATGTAATGGGACATACACCTTCCAAAAAGTTAAACTTTTATCTTGTCAGTCTACAGCGCATACTCTCAAAAGTCTTGGGGATCATCAAGATGCTTTTATGGCAAAACTGAGATGAGCCTTTATGTTCTTATTGCTCAGCAGTGGTTTTGTCTTGGAACTCCGCCATGCAGGTCATTTTTGCCCAGTCATTTTCTTATGTTGGAGTCATGAACACTGACCTTAACTGAGGCAATTGAGGCATGTAGTGCTGTAGATGTTGTTGTGGGGTCTTTTGTGACCTCTTGGATGAGTTGTCGCTACAATCTTGAGGTAATTTTGGTCAGCCGACCACTCCTGGGAAGTTTCACCACTGTTCCATGCTTTCTCCATTTGTGGATCTTGGCTCTCAATGTGGTTTGCTGGAGTCACAAAGCTTTAGAATACCTTTGGTTCGTGGCATGATGTCTAACTTTGGAGGAATTTTTAGACTACTCCAGCTTGTCAGGCAAATCCTACTTAAGTGATTTCTTGATTGAGAACAGGTGCGTCAGGGTGTGGCTAGGGAATTTGAACTCAGCTAACCAAAGAAGTGATAAACCACAGTTAATTTTTGTTTTAAGGGCGGGGGGCAATCACTTTTTCACACAGGGCCCAGTAGGTTTGGATTTCTTTATCCCTAAATAATAAAGACCTTTGTTAAAAAAAATGCATTTTGCTTTTTCTTGTGTTATTTTTGTCTAATGTTTAAATTATTTTGGTGATCTGAAACATTTAAGTGTGACAAACATGCAAAAGAATAGGGAATGAGGAAGGGGCAAAAACTTTTTCCCGCAACTGTAGATCTCTTAGATCTGGGTAGAGTGGTGTATTTACTTTAGAAATCCATGACAGAATGGCTGATATTAACATGAGCCTTTCTTGACAACAGCTAAGAAGCAATTTACACTGCAAGATTGTGAAGGAGTGTTCCTAGGTATGCTCATCTATATATATAATTGTCTAAGGGGTACTTCCATCTGTTTGTCTGTCGCAGAAGTCCCACATCGCTGACCAATCAGCAACAGGCTTAGTTCGGCCACGAATTGGCCCCTCCCTACTCTGCTCAAGTCAGTGCCCCCTCCCTACTCCCCTCCAGTCAGTGCCAGTGTGTCGCCCCATCCCAGACCAACTTTTTACTATTGATGCTGCCTATGCAGCATCAAGAGTAGAAAGATATAATGTTAAAAATAATAATTTAAAAAAAATCGTGCTATTCTCAACTTCCGCTGTCAACCGATGCGTGTGATGTGGCCGGCAGCTTCCGTTCCCAGCGATGCATTGCAAAATTACCCACATGACTTAGCGGTCTCGCGAGACCGCTAAGTCATCTGGGTAATTTCGCAATACATCGCTGGGAACGAAAGTTGGCAGCCGCATCGCGCGCATCGGGACAGCTTCGGTGGACGCCGGAGGATGAGTATATAACTATTTTTCATTTTCTTTTATTTAACAGGGATATGGTGACCACACTGCTATATAGTACGTGGGCAGTGTTATATACTGTGTGGGCTGTGTTATATATTGCGAGGGCTGTGTTATAAACTGCGTGGCCTGTGTTATATACTGTGTGGGCTGTGCTATATATTACGTGGGCTGTGTTATATACTACGTGGCTGCTATATACTACGTGGCTGCTATATACTACGTGGGCAGTGTTATTTACTGCATGGGCTGTGTTATATACTGCATGGGCTGTGCTATATATTACGTTGGCTGTGTTATATACTACATGGCTGCTATATACTACGTGGGCAGTATTATATACTGTGTGGGCTGTGTTATAAACTGCGTGGGCTGTGCTATATATTACGTGGGCTGTGTTATGTACTACGTGGCTGCTATATACTACGTGAGCTGTGTTATATACTGCGTGGGCTGTGCTATATATTACGTGGGCTGTGTTATATACTACATGGCTGCTATATTACGTGGGCTGTTATATACTATGTGGCTGCTATATACTGCATGGGCAGTGTTATATACTGTGTGGCTACTATATACTATGTAGGCTGTTATATATTGCGTGACTATGTTTTATACTACATGGGCAGTGTTAGATACTCTTTGGGCTGTTATATACTACGTGGCCTGTGTTATATACTATGTGGGCTGTTATGTACTACATGGCTGATATATACTACGTGGCTCCTATATACTATGTGGGCTCTGTTATATAGTAGGTGGGCTGTGTTATATACTGCGTGGCTGCTATATACTCCGTGTGCAGTGTTATATACTACGTGGGCTGTGTTATATACTATGTGGGCTGTGTTATATAGTACTTGGGCTGTGTTATATACTGCGTGGGCTGTGCTATATATTTTGCAGGCTGTGTTATATACTACGTGGCTGCTATATAGTACTTGGGCTGTGTTATATACTGCGTGGGCTGTGTTATATACTGCGTGGGCTGTGCTATATATTATGTAGGCTGTGTTATATACTATGTAGCTGCTATATACTACGTGGCTGTGCTATATATTACATGGCTGTGTTATATACTACGTGGCTGTACTATACCTTGCGCCCCGAACCCCCGACATCCTGCGACCAATCAGCAACAGGCACAGTCCGACCGTGAATTGGCGCGGGATTTGAACCACGCTTTGCTGATATTGGCGCAGGATTTAAACACCGCTTCCATCATTGATCGTGCCCAGTCGGCCGCGACCAATCAGCGACAGGCGCAGTCCGGCCACGAATTGGCGCCGGATTTGAACCACGCTTCGCTGATCGGCCAGCCGGGCGCGTCCAATCAGCGATATTGGCGCAGAATTTAACCCCCACTCACAGCGCGACGTACATACATACTGTACATACATACATATTCTAGAATACCTGATCAGTTAGAATTGGGCCACCATCCTGATAATCTTGGAGTCTAAACAGTCATTGTTCTTGGAAGTTATTGTTCCCAGCAGCATGTTGTCCTGTGTAAACTCACACTTCTGTGAACAAAGGCAGCCTATACACACTGAGCAATCTATTACTGTAGTTGGGTTGGCCTTTTGTTAAGAGACTATGAACCCCTTTAGCTCCTCTTTTTCCCAGAGCCATAACTTTTTATTCTTCTGTCATTATGGCCGTGTGAGGGCTTGTTTTTTGTGGGACGAGTTGTATTATGAATAACACCATTGATTTTACCATATAGTGTACTGGAAAACAGAAAACAAAATTCCAAGTAAGAGAAATTGCAATAAAAGTTCAATTCCACAATTGTTTTTTTTTTACATATTCACTAAATGCTAAAATTGACCTGCTATTATGATTCTCCATGTCATTACAAGTTCATAGATACCAAACATGTATAGGTTCTGTTTTATTTACGTGGTGGAAAAAAATCTAAAATTTATAAAAAAAAAAAAAAAAAAGAAAAAGCCTAATTTTCTGAGATTTGTAGCATCTCATTTTTTGTGATCTGGGGATGGGTGAGGGCTTATTTTTTGCGCCAATCTGATGTTCTTATTGATACCATCTTGGGATACAATGTTTTGATCGCCTGTTATTGTATTTTATTGCAATGTTGCAGCGAATAATTCATTTTATACAGTATCTTGGTAGACCGGATAGATACAATGTTTTGATGGCCCGTTATTGCATTGCATTTTATGGCAATGTTGCAGCGATTAATTCTTTTTATACAGTATCTTGATAGACCAGGCATTTCTGAATGTGGCAATACAAAATATGTGTATTTTTTCTTTTTCTTTTAATTGTGATTTGAACTTTTAGATTTTTTTAATTTTTAAAATATTTTTGAAAACATTTTTCTCAGGATGTAAATTATGACAGCAAGACAGGAGGTAATCCTAATCATCCTCTATGGACAGTAAACACACAAGAGGTTAAAAGTTCCCCCACCTCACCCTCAGTGTTTTTCCTATCCCTACTAGGATAGACGCAAGAGTGAGGTGCGCATTGGCCCGAACATTACTGGGAGTTCAGAGAGATCGGAAAGGATCAATCTCATCCCTTCCCTCTGGGCTGATACCTCGCTAGATAGGGGTACCTCTGCCAGGTCAGTAGAGCAGGATGTTGCTCCCGATACTGCCACTATAGGCTATGTGCACACGTAGCAGATTTTTCGCGTTTTTTTCATGGTTTTTCGCTATAAAAACGCTATAAAACCGCAAAAAAACGCTCACACTAAGCATCCTATTTAATAGAATGCAATCCGCATTTTTGTGCACATGCTGCATTTTTTTCCTGAGCGGAATCGCATTCCAGAAAAAAATGCAGCATGTTCATTAAATTTGCGGAATCGCGGGGATTCCGCACACATAGGAATGCATTGATCTGCTTACTTCCCGCACGGGGCTATGCCCACCATGCGGGAAGTAAGCAGATCATGTGCGGTTGGTACCCACGGTGGAGGAGAGGAGACTCTCCTCCACAGACTGGGCACCATATAATTGTTAAAAAAAAAGAATTAAAATAAAAAATCGTGATATACTCACCCTCTGATGGCCCCTGAGCCTTCCCGCCTCTCAGGCCGGCCTCACACTCAGCGTATGTAAATACGGTCCGTTTATTACGGCCGTAATACGAAGAAATGTTCCCAAAATAGTGATCCATATGTCCTCCGTAGGCAGGGTGTGACAAGCGTATTTTGCGCATGGCATCCTCCGTATGTAATCCGTATGGCATCCGTACTGCGATATTTTCTCGCAGGCTTGCAAAACCGACATCTAATGGATTTATGTGCTCAAATGTTCGTTAAAACATATCTACAGTATGTATATATGTATATGTCATTGAGACACACACACACATATACAGTGGGGCAAAAAAGTATTTAGTCAGTCAGCAATAGTGCAAGTTCCACCACTTAAAAAGATGAGAGGCGTCTGTAATTTACATCATAGGTAGACCTCAACTATGGGAGACAAACTGAGAAAAAAAAATCCAGAAAATTACATTGTCTGTTTTTTTTATCATTTTATTTGCATATTATGGTGGAAAATAAGTATTTGGTCAGAAACAAAATTTCATCTCAATACTTTGTAATCTATCCTTTGTTGGCAATGACAGAGGTCAAACGTTTTCTGTAAGTCTTCACAAGGTTGCCACACACTGTTGTTGGTATGTTGGCCTATTCCTCCATGCAGATCTCCTCTCGAGCAGTGATGTTTTTGGCTTTTTGCTTGGCAACACGGACTTTCAATTCCCTCCAAAGGTTTTCTATAGGGTTGAGATCTGGAGACTGGCTAGGCCACTCCAGGACCTTGAAATGCTTCTTACGAAGCCACTCCTTCGATGCCCTGGCGGTGTTCTTTGGATCATTGTCATGTTGAAAGATCCAGCCACGTTTTATCTTCAATGCCCTTGCTGATGGAAGGAGGTTTGCACTCAAAATCTCACGATACATGGCCCCATTCATTCTTTCATGTACCCGGATCAGTCGTCCTGGCCCCTTTGCAGAGAAACAGCCCGAAAGCATGATGTTTCCACCACCATGCTTTACAGTAGGTATGGTGTTTGATGGATGCAACTCAGTATTCTTTTTCCTCCAAACACGACAAGTTGTGTTTCTACCAAACAGTTCCAGTTTGGTTTCATCAGACCATAGGACATTCTCCCAAAACTCCTCTGGATCATCCAAATGCTCTCTAGCAAACTTCAGACGGGCCCGGACATGTACTGGCTTAAGCAGTGGGACACGTCTGGCACTGCAGGATCTGAGTCCATGGTGGCGTAGTGTGTTACTTATGGTAGGCCTTGTTACATTGGTCCTAGCTCTCTGCAGTTCATTCACTAGGTCCCCCCGCGTGGTTCTGGGATTTTTGCTCACCGTTCTTGTGATCATTCTGACCCCACGGGGTGGGATTTTGCGTGGAGCCCCAGATCGAGGGAGATTATCAGTGGTCTTGAATGTCTTCCATTTTCTAATTATTGCTCCCACTGTTGATTTCTTCACTCCAAGCTGGTTGGCTATTGCAGATTCAGTCTTCCCAGCCTGGTGCAGGGCTACAATTTTGTTTCTGGTGTCCTTTGACAGCTCTTTGGTCTTCACCATAGTGGAGTTTGGAGTCAGACTGTTTGAGGGTGTGCACAGGTGTCTTTTTATACTGATAAGTTTAAACAGGTGCCATTACTACAGGTAATGAGTGGAGGAAAGAGGAGACTCTTAAAGAAGAAGTTACAGGTCTGTGAGAGCCAGAAATCTTGATTGTTTGTTTCTGACCAAATACTTATTTTCTACCATAATATGCAAATAAAATGATAAAAAAACAGACAATGTGATTTTCTGGATTTTTTTTTCTCAGTTTGTCTCCCATAGTTGAGGTCTACCTATGATGTAAATTACAGGCGCCTCTCATCTTTTTAAGTGGTGGAACTTGCACTATTGCTGACTGACTAAATACTTTTTTGCCCCACTGTATATATATATATATATATATATATATATATATATATATATATATATATATACTGTATTTACATTTATTCAGCGCGAGATATGTGAAAAGCCGGTAATTCAATTGCCAGCTTTTCATTCCTCCTTCACAAACCAGACAGGATATGAGACATGGTTTACATACAGTAAACCATCTCATATCCCTTTTTTTTTTTGCATATTCCACACTACTAATGTTAGTAGTGTGTATGTGCAAAATTTGGCCGCTGTAGCTGCTAAAATAAAGGGTTAATTCGCGGAAAAAATTGATGTGGGCTCCCGCGCAATTTTCTCCACCAGAGCGGTAAAGCCAGTGACTGAGGGCAGATATTAATAGCCTAGAGAGAGTCCATGGTTATTGCCCCCCCCTGGCTACAAACATCTGCCCCCAGCCACCCCAGAAAAGGCACATCTGGAAGATGCGCCTATTCTGGCACTTGGCCACTCTCTTCCCACTCCCCTGTAGCGGTGGGATATGGGGTAATGAAGGGTTAATGTCACCTTGCTATTGTAAGGTGACATTAAGCCAGGTTAATAATGGAGAGGCGTCAATTATGACACCTATCCATTATTAATCCAATAGTACTAAATGGTTAGTAAAACACACACACATGATTACAAAGTATTTTAATGAAATAAAGACACAGGTTGTTGTAATATTTTAATATACTGGTAATCCAGCTGAAGACCCTCGTTCTGTAACAAAGTTAAAAAAACAAACAACAATATTCCATACCTTCCGTTGTTATGTCCCACGAAGTAAATCCATCTGAAGGGGTTAAATCATTTTACAGCCAGGAGCTGTGCTAATGCACTCGCTGGTGCCTGTAAAACCCCGGGTACTGAATGGAAAGCTGGGTGATCTGTAGTTACCTTGAGTTGCGGTGAGGCGCCCTCTGCTGGATGTCCTCATATGAACTCGAGCGTGGGATCTTTTCCAAGGCTCCAGTTCATGAGGACATCCAGCAGAGGGCACATCACCGCAACTCAAGGTAACAGATCACTCTGCTTTCCATTCAATACCCGGGGACATAACGACGGAAGGTATGGAATATTGTTGTTTGTTTTTTTAACTTTCTTAAATTTCAGATTTGTTGGATGTGCACAAGTCTAACCATGTATACTAATCCTAATCGCTCAGAGGCACTGTCCGAGCAATACCTGGGTAGTGTAAGTTGATCTCATTGCCTGACTATGATGCCAGAGAAGTTGGGAGAGGCTTCGGTTATTTCTGGAAGGTTGGCAGGCCATCACAAAAAAATCAGTGGATTCTGCGGACCATGGGGAGGGTTCCAAAACAGACTTCCCACTCACTCCCTAAAAGTATCACCTCACCAAGCCTCAATCCCCCTCTTCCTGAAAAAGACTTTTTGGAGATATCTAGGACATACTAGAATTTGGGGCAGTCAGTACAGTACCCCTCTCAGAGGTAGGACAAGTCCATTATTCTTCATTTCTCCATAAAAAAGCCTTTTGGCAAATACTGTACCATTATAAACTTAACCCCTTCATGACCTTGGGATTTTCCATTTTTCCGTGTTCATTTTTCGCTCCCCTCTTTCCCAGAGCCATAACTTTTATTTTCCCGTCAATATGGCCATGTGAGGGCTTATTTTTTGCGAAACAAGTTGTACTTTTGAACGACATCATTGGTTTTAGCATGTCGTGTACTAGAAAACGGGAAAAAAATTCCAAGTGCGGTGAAATTGCAAAAAAAGTGCAATCCCACACTAGTTTTTTGCTTGGATTTTTTGCTAGGGTCAATAAATGCTAAAACTGACCTGTCATTATGATTTTCCAGGTCATTACGAGTTCATAGACACCTAACACGATTAGGTTATTTTTTATCTAATTGGTGAAAAAAAATTCCAAACTTTGCTTAAAAAAAATAAAAATAATAATAATTGCGCCATTTTCCGATACCCGTAGCGTCTCCATTTTTCATGATCTGGGGTCGATTGAGGGCTTATTTTTCACTACGCTTTTTATCGATCAGGTTAAGGCTGCCGTCACACTAGCAGTATTTGGTCAGTATTTTACATCAGTATTTGTAAGCCAAAACCAGGAGTGGAACAAATAGAGGAAAAGTATAATAGAAACATATGCACCACTTCTGCATTTATCACCTACTCCTGGTTTTGGCTTACCAATACTTATGTAAAATACTGACCAAATACTGCTAGTGTGACTGCAGCCTAATGCTTTTTTTTTATTGACAGATCGGGCGATTCTGAATGCGGCCATACCAAATATGTGTAGGTTTGATTATTTTTATTGATTTATTTTGAATGGGGCGAAAGAGGCGTGATTTAAACTTTTATATTTTTATTTATTTTTTTTCACACTTTTTTAACTTTTTTTTTTACTTTTGCCATGCTTCAATAGCCTCCATGGGAGGCTAGAAGCTGGCACAACTTGATCGCCTCTGCTACATATCAGCGATCATCAGATCGCTGCTATGCAGCAGAAATGCAGTTGTGCTATGAGCGCCAACCACAGGGTGGCGCTCACAGCTATCCAGGATCAGTAACCATAGAGGTCTCAAGGACCTCTATGGTTACTCTGCAGAAGCATCGCTGACCCCCGATCATGTGACGGGGGTCAGCGATGCGCTCATTTCTGGCCGCCCGGCCGGAAGCGCCGGTTAAATGCCACTGTCAGCGTTTGACAGCGGCATTTAACTAGTTAATAGCGGCGGGTGAATCGCGATTTCACCCGCCGCTATTGCGGGCACATGTCAGCTGTTCAAAACAGCTGACATGTCACCGCTTTGATGCGGGCTCGCCACCGGAGCCCGCATCAAAGCGGGGGTTCTGACCTCGGACATACCATCCCGTCCAAGGTCAGAAAGGGGTTAAAGCTCCTAAATCAAAGGGTCAGGTACAAAAAATTAAAAATGGAAAAAATAATATGAGTTATTCCGCTAATAGGGAATAATTCTGTAGTGTGCACATTGGATCCGAGAGACGCATATTACCATGTGCCCATCTATCAACAATTCCTGAGATTTGCACTGGAATGTCAAGGATTAATCAACCACTACCAATTCCAGTGCCTACCATTTGGCCTGTCCTCGATACCTCGTGTAACAAAAATAATGATGGAGGTGGCTGTCTTCTTGAGAAAGGAGGGAATCATCATCATCCCATACCTGGAGGACTTCTTCCTAATGGCAGTTTCAAGGGCTGATTTCTATCAACATCTTTCCCAGACTATCCGCATGCTAAAAAAAATCTAGCATGGTGCGTGAACTGGGAGAAGTCCAATCTACACACAGATCATGAGTAAGACTTCATAGTTGAAACGCGTTGATCCTCCTCACTGGTGTGCCAGGTGTTTGCTATGTAAAGATTTTTCATTTTGAAGAACTATTTATCGGTTTAGTTGTCTAATAAAGTCTCACAAAGTTTGAACTGCCTCCACCTCCAGCTGGATCATTTCTCTTTTTGTCTTCATTTGCTGTGGGCGCTCACCCTGAACCGTGCTGGGCGTTGGCAGGTCTGGGGATTTCGTCCAAGACCGGTAAGCTGACTATATTCCTTTTTTCTTTTGTTAAGTCCAATCTACATCCAGATATACAAAAAGCATTCTTAGGGGTCCTCCTTGACTTACATTGTGGCATGTCCTCTCTTCCCCCTACAAAAAGGAAAGAGATCAGGAGCAGAATGCAAATCTTCCAGAGAAAGAAGGTATGCTATGAGTATCCTGGGACTAATGACTTCTTGCATCCCAAATGTGAGGTGGAATCAAACCCATTCAAGAGACCTTCAAAGAGCAATTCTGTCAGCCTGGAACAAACATTTGTCAGGGCTAGATAAGAAAATGAACATTTCTGCAGACCTAAGATCCTCCCTGGCATGATGGGCATCACCAAAGAAGTTCCAAGAAGGAGTGCCATGGATCCTATCCCCATTTGTTCCGAGTTATCACCGACGCAAGCCAAATAGGCTGGGGAGCAGATGTAGACGGTCAATACCATCAGGGTACATGGTCCCCAGAGGAGCGCAGAAGATCATCCAATTACAGAGAATTAACGAGCCGTATGGGAAACTCTCCAAAATGTTCTCAGAGGTCAACATGTGAAGATCTTTTCAGACAACATCACAACAGTCTCCATTCTATGACATCAGGCAGGTCTAAAAGGTCAGTTTCTGCATGCTCAAGAGGGACAAATATATCAATGGGCAGAGAAGACCATTCTTTCCATTTATGCAGTGCACCTAAAAGGGTCCGAAAACGAAATGGCAGATTTTCTCAGCAGGAAGACAGATTGGTCTTCTGAATGGGAACTCAACGCAGAAGTGTTCCATCAACTAACTCAGAGATGGGGTACCCCATTAATATATGTCTTCACAACCAGAGGAAATGCGGAGGTGACAAGATTTTTCTCCTTAGACCCAAGGGACAACCCAGATGGGATAGATGCCTTGTCTCAGATTTGGGAAATAAATTTCCTATACACATTTTCTTAATTTCCTTTGATCCCAAGAATCCTAAGAAAGATCCAAGAAGATCAAGCCACGGTGATATTGGTGGCGCCCTTCTGGTCCAAAAGGGGTGGTTTCTGTTACTAAGCCACATGGGCATAGTAGATCCGTTTTCCCTATCAGAGAGATAAAACCTTCTCTCTCAGGGTCCACTCCTACATCAATATATATGCAGCGCCCCAGAGTCCTGGTCGTTGCAGTACTGTGGCTCCGCCACTATGGGGAGCTATGGTACGTCTGATTGCACTAAAGGAGTTTCTCTGATCAGGTAACACCTCACTACACTTCACACTCCGGCCACCAGGGGGGGTGGTCCTATCTAGTAGGCCACTCCTCACACTCTGGTAAAACTGGGGGTTGGACAGGAAGACAGAGAGAAGTAACTGGGAAGAGCTGGTGAGAGGACCTGTCAGGGATGGGATCCTGGCAGACTCCTAAGAGCAGAACTAACCAGTGAACAACGGGAATACAGTAAAGCGGAATTAGGACCAGAAGGAGTCGTGCTGTTAGACCGAGGCAACATCCTTCTGAGGCGCAAACAGTCGGTGGCCGGAACGCCGAGCAAGTAAGAGACTCTAAGTACTACTGCAAACCACGGCAGGGCAGCCAATTATAGGTTGGCTGTCTCACACAAATCACCTAAGCAGACAACGGAGGCAGCTGTGGGAGAGGGGCGACTCTAGGGTCCCGGAAGAACTCCAGGCCTACCCCGTCATACGGGTGCGTCCTACCATATCACCTGGGGGGGACGGAGAGAACGAACATCAGAGACAGACAGATTCAGTTGTGAGGACTATCCCGGGAGCTCAGCAGGGAAGGACTACAACACCCAGCGCTAGAAGGTAGACACTGATTCCCACCTGTAAAGAGAACTCCTGGTATGCCTTTGGACCGGCCGGTCTCTGACAGCCCGGTGGACAGCGCTCTGGACTGAGGTCTCTAAAACCTTCAGTAAAGAGGTAAAGAGACTGCAACCTGGTGTCCTCGTTATTTACTGCACCGCACCATCTACATCCGTCACATCATTCACTGTGCGCCCCTCGGCAGGGTCACGGACCGGGCCTAGCCACCGTGACAACCCCAGAGCAGAGACTCAGAGGCCCGGTACTGGGTACCCCTTGGCCCTGCGGCAGTGGGAGCGCTACATATACACTTACTTCACCTGACAAACTGGATCCTGAGAGACAGATCCTAAGTTGTAAAGGTCTATCAGATAGAGTAATAACAACCATGGAGGCAAATAGGAAACCAGTAACTTCAGCCATTTACTCTAAAGTGTGGAAGAAATTTTGATTCCATGTTGAAGAATCCATAGGGGAGCTCAGCCTGATATCCCCAAGATTCTAGAGTTCCTCCAGCTAGGGTTCGAGAAAGGGTTAAGGCCTAGCACGCTGAGAGTACAGATCTCAGCGCATTTTTGTATTACCCACAAGCAGAACATCCTTGGTGGGCTATGTTTACTAGAGCGGTCACCAGACTGAGACCTACAAATAGAAAATCTGTACCGTCATGGGACCTAAACTTAGTGCTAGGCGCCTTATGTAAATCTCCTTTTGAGCCTCAGGAAGAGTCCAGCATCAGACTACTCTCCATGAAGACTGCATTGCTGGTAACAATCACCTCAGCAAAGCGGGTGGGCGAGATCCAGGCAGTATCAATAAGAGATGCTTATCTGCGTATTTTGGAGGACCGAATAATACTCAAACTTGACCCATACTTTCTTCCAAAGGCAGTATCCAACACAAATCTGAAACAAGAGATCATTCTACATTCCTTCTGTCAACTCTGAAGGAATGAGAATGAAATTATTCCATACACTGGATGTAAGAAGATGAGAGATGCGTTACGTGTAAGCTATGGAACCCTCAAGACAGGACTCAAATCTGTTTGTGCAGCATTCAGGAAAGAACAGGGGCAAAAAAGTCTCAAAAGGGACTTTAGCCAGCTGGATCACTTCAACGATATGTCTGTCATACAAATCAGGAGGGAAGGACCCTCCACCGAATATCAAGGCACACTCCACAATTGCAATTTCTATGTCCTGGGCTGGGAGGGCAGGAGACTCTGTGGACCAGATCTGTAGGTCCACAATCTGATCTAGCCTAAAATTACCTTCTGCAGACACTACAAACTGGACGTACTATCAGGGCAACATCTAGCTAATGGAAGGAAAATCCTGCAGGCAGTAGTCCCACCCCAGAGTTTCCATTTATTTGGCATTTTTCCTGTCATGAGGGTCGTCCTGGAAAAATAGGAACTAGACCTACCGGTAATTGTATTTTCAGAAGTCCATCATGACAGCACCTTTACATTCCCTCCCCTGAATTTCTTGTACTTATGCGAAAGTTAACATTTGTGTGAGAGAATTCAATAAAATAGAATTGTATCCATCCTGGTGTGGTGAATAGTAAAACACTGAGGGTGAGGTGAATGGGGGTGAGGGGCTTTTAACCTCTTTTGTGTTTCTTGTCCTTAGAGGATGAGAAGGACTACCTCATGTCGTGCTGTCATGATGGACTCCAGGAAATACAATTACCAGTTGGACTAATTCCTATTTTTCTACTTTTTCCCTGCTTCAATAGTCTCCAGAGGAGACTTGAAGCTGTGATCTTCTGATCGCTTCTGCCCTGCTATGTGTAGCAGAAATGCTCATCAGCTATGAATGCTGGCCACTGGAAAGCGATCATAGCAGAGCAGCAATGACAACCACAGGGGTCTCCTGCAAACACTGGGTTGTCATGCCAATCCATAGGCAACCACTCGATCATGTGATATGGGCGCCAATGGGCGAATCTTATGATGAGCTTCTGGCACGTCATGTTAAATCCAACTGTCACAGATTGACAGCAGCATTTAACATGTTAAAAGGCGCGGGTGGATCGCGGTTCCACCCATGGCTGTTAGGAGCTCACATCAGCTGATGAAATCAGCTGTCATGTGCCAGAAAACATGCAAGCTCAGTGCTGGAGCCAGCATCAAATGGGGAGTTGACCTATGATGTACCTATACGTCATAGATCGTGAAGGGGTTAAACAACTGCTGACTGGCAAACATGTTGCTGTGTAGTGATCATCAAACACTGCACATCATGCAGTGCAGCTGAACCCCAGGTATACTCAATCTTTGCCCACCCAGTCTGACAGACTGTTGCAGCTTGTACTGAGCAATGTGAGGTGTCAGCAGCAGGGAGAAGGAGCTGTTTATCAGGCCAAGCAGGTAGAGACTAAGTTTAAACTTTCAACAAGAATTACACAGTCATTCTGAGAGGGATTGCCAAAGTAAGTTCACCAGCTTCATCAGACTTACAATCTTTTAAAATTCCAATTTGCATCTTTAAATCTGGTGAAAATATAATTTAAGATTAAGGTTATTAAATATAATACAAAGTTTTTATAATAACGTAACACGCAAATTAGACACACGACAGAAAGTTTTGATGACAGTTTTACTTTAATTCTTTCTCTGAGGTATACATTGGGGAGGGGCACAACACCACAATGTAAAAAACTCCTTGGACCTCCAAGAGACTTTTTTTTTGTTAAGAATTGGTTATTTAATTGAGTCTTGATGCAGAATTCTCCATAATTCAGTAGGTATAGCGAGGCTTATCATTATGACAACATATTGTATTCTTGCACGGTGCTCAGTGATCAGACAAGACAGGAGTTATATTTGGATGAAGCCTGTGAGGCAAAATCCTACTAATCATTTTGTAGTGTTTATTATGAGTTTGCACTTGTGAATGTGGGCTGTGAGTGGATCAGCTATCCTAGATGTCATCATTCTGAAATGCACTCTTTTATCTGTTCATCAATGTACACTATCACTGTACAGAACAGTGTGTTCATCTGTATGATGCCCTTTACTTAGCATCTTAGTCCTTTTATGGTGTGACCGTAAAAAATAATGTCGGCAGTAAAGAGAAATATGTGCAGGGAGCGTCTGCTCTCCTCGGGTGACCTCAAGTTTCTGGAGCCACTGGAGGGAGAAAGGATCAATACTGAGCAGACAGGAGGGAGAGACAGAGATAAGGAGAGGGGACTTTCCTTTGACTCAAGGTTCCCTTGTTATTGTATCTTACCTTTTTAGTCTTCTACCTATATTGTCATCGACTTCAAAACAGCTGTACTACTCCTCGCTATTCAACTGCCCCAGAGGACAGCACCATGTCCCCATTATGTGTGTCATCCTTAGACCATGTCTGCTCTCTGATTGCTGTACAGAGGTGTAAGATTGTGTCAGGGAGGATCCTGGGCCCAGGGCCGGACTGGGACTAAAATTCAGCCCTGGCATTTGAAGTTACACAGGCCCACTTGTCACATGGTGACTGTATAATATCTTTGTACACTTGTAGGCAGGGCCGGTTTTAGGCAAAGTGGGGCCCTAGGCAAAGTTTAAAATGGGTCCCCAAATGCTAACATATTGCACATCACACAGAAGCCTTTCTGTTGTATTTACGTGCGCTGAGTTCAGGCCGCTAAACGAGTTTGATCGACAATACTGAAGTTGTTCAACACTTGTTTCCCGGCCTCTTTCCACCAGCTGAGGAATAATGATGAGACAGAACGATCACTAATAGATCACCATACAGTATCATGTTTTCAGCAGCACATCTACAGTTTACACTGGCAATGTGCTGCTGACAACAAGGCTTTTTGTTCCAGCAAAAACAATCCGAATATGCAGCATTTTACTTGTTTAGTAAAATACACCCCATAGTCCTCCATATATTATAATGTGCTCCATAGTCCTCCATATAGTATAATACACTCCCTATAGTCCTCCATATATTAAAATACACTGCTCAGTCCTCCACATAGTATAATACACTCCTCATAGTCCTCCATATACCATAATACAATCCTCATAGTCCTCCATATAGCATAATACAATCCTCATAGTGCTCCATATAGTATAATGCACCGCCACAGTCATCCATGTAGTACAATTCACTTCCCATAGTATAATGCACCCCATAGTTCTTCATATAGTATAACGTATTCCCCATAGTCCTCGATACAGTATAATGCAGCCCACATATAGTATAATGCAGCCACCCCAGAGTATAATGCAGCCACCCCAGAGTATAATGCAGCCACCCCAGAGTATAATGCAGCCACCCCAGAGTATAATGCAGCCACCCCAGAGTATAATGCAGCCACCCCAGAGTATAATGCAGCCACCCCAGAGTATGTAACCCCCATAGAATATAATACAGCCCACCTCCCCATAATATATAATGTAGCCCCCCATAGAATATAATGCAGCCCCCCATAGTATATAACGCAGCCTCCCCCATAGAATATAATATACCCCCACAATAGTATATAACACAGCCACATAGTACATAACATGGCCTCCCCCATAGAATATAATATACTCCCCATAGTATATAGCAAAGCCCGCATATTATATAGCACAAACCGCATAGTATACAGCACAGCCTGCATACTATAGCACAGCTCGCGTAGTAGATAACACAGCCCACACAGCAGTATTCAGCACAGACCACACAGTAGTATACAGCACAGCCCACACAGTAGTATACAGCACAGCCCACGTAGAAGTATACAGCACAGTCCACACAGTAGTATACAGCACAGCCCACAGAGTAATATATACAGCACAGCCCACAAAGTAATATATACAGCACAGCCCACAAAGTAATATATACAGCACAGCCCACAGAGAACTATATACAGCACAGCCCACAGAGAACTATATACAGCACAGCCCACAGAGAACTATATACAGCACAGCCCACAGAGAACTATATAAAGCACAGCCCAGAGTACTATATACAGCACAGCCCAGAGTACTATATAAAGCACAGCCCAGAGAGTACTATATACAGCACAGCCCAGAGAGTACTATATACAGCACAGCCCAGAGAGTACTATATACAGCACAGCCCACAGAGTACTATATACAGCACAGCCCACAGAGTACTATATACAGCACAGCCCACAGAGTACTATATACAGCACAGCCCACAGAGTACTATATACAGCACAGCCCACAGAGTACTATATACAGCACAGCCCACAGAGTACTATATACAGCACAGCCCACAGAGAACTATATACAGCACACAGTAGTATACAGCACAGAGCACAGCCCACAGAGAACTATATACAGCCCACAGTAGTATACAGCACAGAGCACAGCCCACAGAGAGCTATATACAGCCCACAGTAGTATACAGCACAGAGCACAGCCCACAGAGAACTATATACAGCCCACAGCAGTATACAGCACAGAGCACAGCCCACAGAGAACTATATACAGCCCACAGCAGTATACAGCACAGAGCACAGCCCACAGAGAACTATATATAGCACAGAGCACACAGTAGTATACAGCACAGAGCACAGCCCACAGAGAGCTATATACAGCTCACAGCAGTATACAGCACAGAGCACAGCCCACAGAGAACTATATACAGCCCACAGTAGTATACAGCACAGAGCACAGCCCACAGAGAACTATATATAGCACAGAGCACACAGTAGTATACAGCACAGAGCACAGCCCACAGAGAGCTATATACAGCTCACAGCAGTATACAGCACAGAGCACAGCCCACAGAGAACTATATACAGCCCACAGTAGTATACAGCACAGAGCACAGCCCACAGAGAACTATATACAGCCCACAGTAGTATACAGCACAGAGCACAGCCCACAGAGAACTATATACAGCCCACAGCAGTATACAGCACAGAGCACAGCCCACAGAGAACTATATACAGCCCACAGCAGTATACAGCACAGAGCACAGCCCACAGAGTACTATATACAGCACAGAGCCCACAGCAGTATACAGCACAGAGCACAGCCCACAGAGAACTATATACAGCCCACAGCAGTATACAGCACAGAGCACAGCCCACAGAGAACTATATATAGCACAGAGCACACAGTAGTATACAGCACAGAGCACAGCCCACAGAGAGCTATATACAGCTCACAGCAGTATACAGCACAGAGCACAGCCCACAGAGAACTATATACAGCCCACAGTAGTATACAGCACAGAGCACAGCCCACAGAGAACTATATACACAGCACAGAGCACAGCCCACAGAGAACTATATACAGCCCACAGTAGCATACAGCACAGAGCACAGTCCACAGATAACTATATACAGCCCACAGTAGTATACAGCACAGAGCACAGCCCACAGAGAACTATATACAGCCCACAGCAGTATACAGCACAGAGCACAGCCCACAGAGAACTATATACAGCCCACAGCAGTATACAGCACAGAGCACAGCCCACAGAGAACTATATATAGCACAGAGCACAGTAGTATACAGCAGAGCACAGCCCACAGAGAGCTATATACAGCCCACAGCAGTATACAGCACAGAGCACAGCCCACAGAGAACTATATACAGCCCACAGTAGTATACAGCACAGAGCACAGCCCACAGAGAACTATATACAGCCCACAGCAGTATACAGCACAGAGCACAGCCCACAGAGAACTATATACAGCCCACAGCAGTATACAGCACAGAGCACAGCCCACAGAGAACTATATATAGCACAGAGCACACAGTAGTATACAGCACAGAGCACAGCCCACAGAGAGCTATATACAGCTCACAGCAGTATACAGCACAGAGCACAGCCCACAGAGAACTATATACAGCCCACAGTAGTATACAGCACAGAGCACAGCCCACAGAGAACTATATACACAGCACAGAGCACAGCCCACAGAGAACTATATACAGCCCACAGTAGCATACAGCACAGAGCACAGTCCACAGATAACTATATACAGCCCACAGTAGTATACAGCACAGAGCACAGCCCACAGAGAACTATATACAGCCCACAGCAGTATACAGCACAGAGCACAGCCCACAGAGAACTATATACAGCCCACAGCAGTATACAGCACAGAGCACAGCCCACAGAGAACTATATATAGCACAGAGCACAGTAGTATACAGCACAGAGCACAGCCCACAGAGAGCTATATACAGCCCACAGCAGTATACAGCACAGAGCACAGCCCACAGAGAACTATATACAGCCCACAGTAGTATACAGCACAGAGCACAGCCCACAGAGAACTATATACAGCCCACAGCAGTATACAGCACAGAGCACAGCCCACAGAGAACTATATACAGCCCACAGTGGTATACAGCACAGAGCACAGCCCACAGAGAACTATATACAGCCCACAGTAGTATACAGCACAGAGCACAGCCCACAGAGAGCTATATACAGCCCACAGCAGTATACAGCACAGAGCACAGCCCACAGAGAACTATATACAGCCCACAGTGGTATACAGCACAGAGCACAGCCCACAGAGAACTATATACAGCCCACAGTAGTATACAGCACAGAGCACAGCCCACAGAGAACTATATACAGCCCACAGCAGTATACAGCACAGAGCACAGCCCACAGAGAGCTATATACAGCCCACAGCAGTATACAGCACAGAGCACAGCCCACAGAGAACTATATACAGCCCACAGCAGTATACAGCACAGAGCACAGCCCACAGAGAACTATATACAGCCCACAGTAGTATACAGCACAGAGCACAGCCCACAGAGAACTATATACAGCCCACAGTAGTATACAGCACAGAGCACAGCCCACAGAGAACTATATACAGCCCACATCTCTTCTCTTCCTCCCCTCACCTCCTCCGAGAATGGCCCCACAGTCCAGAAAAAAAAAAAACTCTCCTCACCTCTCCTCGTGCCCAGCGTTGCTTCCTGGTTCCTGCTCCTGTCTCAGCAGCTGCAGTCTGCCCGGGACACAGCAGGTGCGCGATGATATGACGTCATCGCGCACCCGCAGTGTCAGAGGCAGAGCGGGGAATGATGGGAGAGGAGTGTCTGTAGACGCTCTCTCCTCCATCATTGCATTCAACTGTACCGGCGTCTATACGCCGGTATAGTTGAATGCGACGGCGGGGGCGGCGGATTGAGCGGCCCACCACTGGCACCGGCCCTTCTGGCATTTGCCAGAAGTGCCCTATGGCCAGTCCGGCCCTGCCTGGGCCCAAATACACCGATCAGCTGTATTAGGCCGGAGTCACACTAGAGCGTAATATGGACAAGTTTTATGCGATAAAAAAATCGCATAGCACTCAGACCAATGATAATCTATGGGGCAGCTCCCATCAACCCTAATATAGGTGCAAGAGAAATTGCAGCATGCTGCGATTTGCACCGTATATTGACCGAGACTCGCCAATGAAAGTCTATGGTGCGAAAAAATACCACTTACCACACGGACCATCAGTGTGACTTTGCAAGAAATAAGTACCGGTGTCCTTTAGAAAAGCCGGCAATTAATGTGCGGTGTAATGTAAAATCACACAGACAGGTTCGAACAGAATAGATAAAATAAATGTCTACACATAGTATAGGTGTATATATGTCATTGACACACATATATATACACAGTATATATTTCATACAGAGCTGGATAGCAGAATAGCCAATAATTGAATTGTCGGGTTCTAGAAAAGCATTGCAGAACCCGACAGGATATGAGACATGGTTTACATACAGTAAACCATTGCATATCAGTTAGATTTGTATATGTCCCTCACTAATAATGTTAGTAGTGTATGTGTGTAAAATTTTGCAGCTGTAGGTGTTAAAGAATTAAATCACGTAAAAACGGGCGTGGGCTCTGCGCATTTTTCTCCCCTCAAATGAAAGCTGAAAGTATGAACTTCAGCTGCATCTGAATTGTTTTGTTTAAAATTCATTGTGGTAATGTCTATAACCAGAATTAGAAAAATGTTGTCTCTGTCCAAATATATATGGACTTAACTGTTTTGTACTTCACGATAGCAGTAAAACTTCTTTGATAAAAAACATTTTTTTTTTTTACTTTTTAACCCCCTTACCCCTGAGGGTAGTTGGCATGCTAATGACCGAGCCAATTTTTACAATTCTGACCACTGTCCCTTTATGAGGTTATAACTCTGGAACGCGTCAACGGATCCAGGTGATTCTGACACTATTTTCTCAACAAATTTTATACTTCATGACAGTGGTAAAATTTCTTTGATTTGACTTGCAGTTATTTGTTAAAAAAATGGAAATTTGTCGAAAATGTTGAAAATTTCACAATTTTCCAACTTTGAATTTTCATGCCCTTAAATCACAGAGATATGTGTAACACCCCAGGTAACCAGTTGATACAGTGATGTTGCCTTCCTTTTGGGGAGGGCAATATCATGCATGGAGGCAAGGAGGATTCTCTTTACCAGGTAAGCACTGTAGCATGGCTAAAGGGTGTGTAGTCGACGGCAGGTATGTGCCACATAAGTGCCTTGTTGCTGTAATGTAGCCCGGAGTATTTCTTTATTGTATATAAACATGTATATATATGTCTTACAGGACCTGTGGTGATGTCAGACCACATGGCTAATCATGTGATGGGTTACTGGGTGTGGTTAGCTCTATATAAGACAGGCTAATGTTTAACACAGTGGGATATGTGTGGAGGTGCTAGCCTCCAGTGTGTTAAGGCTCCAGCACTGAGCCTGAAGGAATGGACACTTGCTTTTTCCCTTTTGCCTGAGTTAAAGGCTATTTGTTTTCCTGTTGATGCTAAACTGGTTTATGAAGCAATAAACCCTTGAACTTTTGTTGGAACCTGCCTCCTAAGTGTCAGCCGTCGCACCTGAGTGAGTGAAATCCCTACAATTGGTGGAGAATGCGGGCAGCGTTCCCAGCGGAGACAAAGAGTCTGTTATTGGATGTCCTGGGTCAAGTCTGTTGTAAGCCAGCAAGCTTTGCCGGTGAAAATGGAGGATCTGCTGAAACATGTGCTCCAGTCGCAGCAAGAGACCAACAGGCTGTTGATGCAGCAGATACAACAGAGCCAGCAGCAGATACAACAGAGCCAGCAGGAGCAACGGCAGCAGATTCAACAAAACCAGCAGGAGCAACGGCAGCAGATGCAGCTTCTGGCGACCGCAATCCAGGGCAAGACGAGCGCCCCAACCCCAGGTCTGGCTGATGACACCCACGTCCGGAAGACGGTAAGACGCGCATTGCAAAAAATGACTCCCGGGGATGATGTTGAGGCCTTCCTGACGGTCGCTCTGATGGTTTGAGAGGGTCGCTGAGAGGGAAAAACTTCCGCCAGAGCAGTGGGCAGAGGTACTGGCCCCATACCTGACGGGAGAACCCCAGAAGGCGTACTATGATTTGACCTTGCAGGATGCCAAAGAGTATCACAAGTTGAAAGTCGAGATTCTCGCACGTTTGGGGGTGACACTGACTGTCAGGGCACAGGGAGTTCACAGCTGGGCCTATCACCGGGACAAACCGCCTCCCTCCCAAATGTTTGATCTGTTGCACCTGGTCCAGAAATGGCTGCAGCCAGAGTCATGTACACCTGCACAGATGGTGGAATGAGTAATGATGGATCGGTTTGTGCATTCCCTCCCGAGGTCCATACAGACTTGGGTTGCCCAGGGTGATCCCCAGAATGCCGACGAACTGATCGGACTGGTCGAGAGATACCAAGGGATGGAAGGCTCCTTTGGGAGGCAGCCCATGCCGTACTGGGGGTCCCAGAAAGCTGCTGAGTCCCAAAAAGGGGTGGCGCGTCCAAGGTCACAAAGGGCGGGGGAGGTGGTGCCCAAGGTCCCTACGGGTGATATTATTTGCTGGAAGTGCCACGGGCCAGGACATATAGCTGCCCGTTGTTCCCAGACCACTGAGCAGATGGACTGCAGCATGGGACGACGTTGTTCATACTATGCGTATCCAGCCTGCAGTGTGAACTCTCCGCCCAACGAGGGACCTCAAGCGTGTCCCGTAAGGGTGAACGGTCGAGCAGCAACGGCGCTGTTAGACTCAGGGAGCTTAGTGACCCTGGTGAGGGCCACTTTCCCTCTCCACCTGCTCCCGGGAAAGAAGGTCGGCGTGCGGTGCATACATGGTGATGCCAAGGACTACCCTTTGGCCAGGGTGGACATTGAAACGGCATGTGGCACTGAGTCCCACATAGTCGGCGTCGTGCAGGACTTGTTGCACCCTATAATTATTGGCCGGGATTTCTGTCTGTTTTGGGATTTGTGGGGAAAAGGTTCTGAGCTCCCTAGCAAGAGTAGGGAACCAGTGAACCCTGTAAGGGTGTCACCACACCCAGAGACAGACAGGTTTCCTTTTTGTGTGCTGGTTGGGGATGAGGAGGAAGTGTCCCCTGCATCTGACACTATGGAGTTAGAGGTAACCGGTGAAAATTTTGGGACTGCCCAACATAGGGACCCCTGTTGTGTATCCGCTTTTTGGGCTCCCCTGGTGGTTGCTGGTGGTACTGGTGACTTGTTTGCACTTTGCTTCTTCTGTTCACCTGCTTCCATCAGTGTTTGGGAGTTTCCTATTTAGCCTTGCTCTCCAGTCATTTCCTTGCCGGTCATCATTGTAACCAGAGCCTTCGGTTGCATGTTCCTGCTACTAGTCTGCTGATCAGCTAAGTGGACTTTGTCCTTTTGTTTTGTACCTTTTGTCCAGTTTGCAGTTTTTGTAATCCTCTGTAGCTGGAAGCTCTTGCGGGCTGAAATTGCCACTCCTGTGTCATGAGTTGACACAGGAGTCTTAAAGTAATTTCAGGATGGTTTTTGAAAGGGTTTTCAGTTGACCGTGAAGTCCTCTTTTGTATCCTTCTGCTATCTAGTAAGTGGACCTCTCTTTGCTAAATCTACTTTCATACTGTGTATGTCTTTTCCTCTTAATTCACCGTTATTACATGTGGGGGGCTGCTATCATCTTTTGGGGTATTTCCCTAGAGGTAAGCCAGGTCTGTTTCTTCCTCTACCAGGCGTAGTTAGTCCTCCGGCTGGCGCGTGGCATATAGGAAGCCGTAGGTATGCTCCCTGGCTACTGTTAGTTGTGTGGTAGATTTAGCTCACGGTCAACTCGAGTTTCCATCACCCGAGAGCTTGTTCGTTACTTATGTGTTTTTTACGTTCCCTTGCCATTGGGAACCATGACAGACCCCACTCTGAGGGAAGCCTTTAATAATGTCACAGTTATTGACGGGGTGGTACAGGAGCCGGGGGCAGACACAAGGTTTCCCCATTTTCTGATGAGTGGGGAGTTGTTGTACCGGGTCACGAAAATAAGGGAGGAGTTGGTAGAGCAGTTGGTAGTGCCGGGTCCATATAGACGGAAGGTGTTGGACATGGCCCATTCACACATCTTGGGTGGACACCTAGGGGTGGAAAAAACGCAGGAACAGGTTGTGCAGAGATTCTATTGGCCTGGGTGTCACCGAGAAATAGTGAACTATTGCAGGTCCTGCCCAACATGTCAGCTAACTGCTCCCACTCCTCATTTCCGGAACCCCCTTGTGCCACTGCCCATTATTGAGGTACCGTTCGAGAGAATTGCCATGGACTTGGTTGGTCCCTTAGTTAAATCAGCCAGGGGCCATCAGTATATATTAGTCATCCTGGACTATGCCACACGCTATCCTGAGGCAATTCCCTTGAGAAATTCTTCCTCGAAGAGTATAGCCCGCGAGTTGGTCCATGTCTTTTCCCGGACAGGTCTGCCGAAGGAGATCCTGACTGACCAGGGGACACCTTTCATGAGCAAGGTGATGAGGGAGTTATGCAAAGCCCTGAAAATCTCCCAGTTGAGGACCTCGGTGTACCATCCTGTTGTGAACTATACTTTTTGGCTCCCTCTTGTGGTCACTAGTGATTTGGCACTTGGATTGTCTTTTACCAGGTTGGTGCTCACCTGCTTCGTTAGGCCTGGGGTGTTGCTATTTAAACTTCTTGGATTCTCAGTCCAGTGCCTGGCATCGTTGTAATCAGTTCACTTCTGTTTGCTCCTGTCTTCAGGTCCTGGTTCTTTGCAAGATAAGCTAAGTCCTGCTTTTGTACTCTTGATCATTTGCATTGCTCATATTTTTTGTCCAGCTTGTACAATATGTGATTCCGGTTATTGCTGGAAGCTCTAGGGGGGCTGATATTCTCCCCCCACACCGTCAGTCGGTTTGGGGGTTCTTGGATATTCAGCGTGGATATTTTGCAGGGTTTTTTGATGACCATATAAGTCTTCTTACTATATTCTGCTATTAGTCAGTGGGCCTCTCTTTGCTAAATCTAGTTCATTCTTACGTTTGTCTTTTCTTCTTACCTCACCGTTATTATTTGTTGGGGGCTTGTATTACTTTGGGGTCTTTTCTCTGGAGGCAAGAGAGGTCTTATTTTCCCTGATAGGGGTAGTTAGTTCTCCGGCTGGCGCGAGACGTCTAGAACCAACGTAGGCACGTTCCCCGGCTGCTGTTAGTGTTTGCGCTAGGTTCAGGTATATGGTCAGCCTAGTTACCACTTCCCTATGAGCTGGCATTTATGTTTTGCAGACTTTGCTGTAATCTTTGAGGTTCCCTGCCATTGGAACCATAACACCATCCCCAGTGAGATGGTCTTGTTGAGAGATTTAACAAGACACTGAAGAGCATGCTGAGAAAAGCTATAGAGAAAGACGGTAGAGACTGGGATTGCCTCTTACCCTATCTGATGTTTTCCATTCGTGAAGTTCCACAGGCCTCCACAGGGTTCTCACCGTTTGAGCTTCTATATGGCCGACATCCGCGAGGACTCCTGGATGTAGCCAAGGAAGCCTGGGAAGCCGAAGCCACGCCCCACAGAAGCGTCATTGAGCATGTGGCCCTGATGCAACAGAGGATTGCAAAGGTGATGCCTATCGTGAAAGAACACCTCCTCCAGGCACAAGAAGCTCAGGCCAGAATCTACAACCGGTCTGCAAGAGTGAGGCAGTTCAATCCGGGAGACCGAGTTCTTGTGTTAGTTCCGACGGTGGAAAGCAAGTTCTTGGCCAAATGGCAAGGGCCATATGAGGTTGTCGAGAAACTTGGTGAAGTAAATTATAAAATTCACCAACCAGGAAGACGGAAACCATTCCAAGTGTTCCATGTCAACCTCATCAAGCCGTGGCAAGATAGAGAGCCGACAGTAACTCCATCATTGTTAAGCAACCCAGAAGGTGAGGTTGGAGCGGTTACTATAGCAGAGACGCTATCGAAGACCCAGAAACAACAGTGCCGGGAGTTACTCCAGAAAAACAGGGACCTGTTTTCAGAGTTGCCAGGACACACGAAGGTCATAGCGCACGAGGTCCTAACAGAGCCACATGTCCGGGTGAACGTGAAGCCCTATCGTATTCCTGAGGCTCGTCGAGAAGTTATCTCCAAGGAAGTGGAGCGTATGTTGAAGCTTGGAGTCATTGAGGAATCCAAGAGCGGTTGGTCGAGCCCAATTGTCCTGGTCCCAAAACCTGATGGAGAGTGGAGGTTTTGCAACGACTATCGGAAGTTGAATAAGGTCTCCAAGTTTGACGCTTATCCCATGCCCCGCGTTGATGAGCTCATCGAAAGGCTTGGGCCCGCCAGGTACACAACCACCTTGGATTTGACGAAGGGGTATTGGCAGATCCCCATGGCACAGGAAGCCAAGGAGAAGACGGCGTTTTCTACACCAGATGGATGTTTCCAGTATGTCCGGATGCCGTTTGGCCTACAGGGAGCTCCGGTGACCTTCCTGAGGGCTATGGATAGAATCCTTGCACCCCATGAGGCATACGCTGCTGCGTACCTGGATGATATCGTCATCTTTAGCCCGGACTGGGAGAGTCATCTGGAAAAGGTCCAAGCGGTGTTTGATGCTATAAGAGAGGCCGGATTTACAATAAACCCGAGGAAGTGTGCCTTGGGTAAAGAAGAAGCTAAGTACCTTGGATACATAGTGGGTCGTGGAGAAATAAAACCCCAAATCAGTAAAGTGGAGGCAATTCAAACATGGCCAAAACCAGTTTCCAAGAAGCAAGTTAAAGCCTTCCTGGGAATCGTGGGATATTACAGGAGGTTCATCCCAAACTTCGCCACGATGGCTGCGCCTCTGACTGACCTGCTAAAAGGGACAAAATCAGTAATGGTTAAGTGGTCCGAAGAAACAGAGTCAGCCTTCCAAGAAATGAAAGAGGCTTTGTGTAAGCAACCCGTTCTGATGGCCCCAAACTTCAAAAAAGAGTTTATTCTTCAGACAGATGCCTCAGATGTCGGGGTGGGAGCAGTCCTTTCCCAAGAGCTACATGGGGAGGAGCATCCTGTCCTCTATCTGAGTAGAAAGCTGTCCTCATCTGAGAAGAACTACTCAGTCGTGGAAAGAGTGTTTGGCCATAAAGTGGGCGGTGGACACGTTACGGTACTATCTGCTGGGTCGTAAATTCAGATTGATATCTGACCATGCCCCACTAAGATGGATGAGGGAAACAAAGGGTAGAAATGCTAGGGTCACCCGTTGGTTCTTAGCCCTGCAGGACTTCAGTTTCCATGTGGAACATAGAGCCGGAAAGCTGCACGGTAATGCGGATGCCCTGTCAAGAATCCCTTGTTTAGTGGGGAAAAGTGCCAAGCCCCATGGCTTTAGGCAGAGGGGGAGGTATGTAGCATGGCTAAAGGGTGTGTAGTCGACGGCAGGTATGTGCCACATAAGTGCCTTGTTGCTGTAATGTAGCCCGGAGTATTTCTTTATTGTATATAAACATGTATATATATATCTTACAGGACCTGTCGTGATGTCAGACCACATGGCTAATCATGTGATGGGTTACTGGGTGTGGTTAGCTCTATATAAGACAGGCTAATGCTTAACACAGTGGGATATGTGTGGAGGTGCTAGCCTCCAGTGTGTTAAGGCTCCAGCACTGAGCCTGAAGGAATGGACACTTGTTTTTTTCCCTTTTGCCTGAGTTAAAGGCTATTTGTTTTCCTGTTGATGCTAAACTGGTTTATGAAGCAATAAACCCTTGAACTTTTGTTGGAACCTGCCTCCTAAGTGTCAGCCGTCGCACCTGAGTGAGTGAAATCCCTAGAGCACCTACACACAACACATTCTGAATCCAGGCCAAAAGGGGGAGCTCAGGACCCGGATTCAGGGGAGCTTCACTCAGCTTTAAGTATTCTGGTCTGGAGGAAGAGTTATATCAGTTGGAGAGACACACTGAGGAGAAAGGAAGTCTGGAGCAGAGAGCAGACTACGGAGCCGTGCAGCCAGGACTGAGCTGCAGCTCCAGGGAAGGACGAGAACCCAAGGGGTTGTTGTATGTAATGGAGCCACTGACGGAAGGAGCACAGGAGTGGAAAAGGGTTCAGTGGGGAACTGTGACCAGACACCCTCAGAGCCAAAGCACAGAAACCGGGCACCGGGAGCCCAAGGCTTTTGTGGCACTCTAGGACACATAGCAGAACCAAAGGGCTTAGAAATGTATGTGATTTATCCGCACCACACCTGGAGGTGAAGCAGCACCTGAACAGCCCGGGTCGTGATAGAGACCCTGCAAAACGGCTCAAACTGACCATCATATGGGTAACTGTTCTAGGACAGGAGTGAGAGGAATTTGCCAGCAAGCTACAGGCAGCAGGGACCTCGCATACTAGCATGAGAAGGAAGACTTACGGACCTCACCTGGGAGAGGGATCACCTTTGCCTCCAAGCCGGCCAGACCACATCACTACCCGTGCCTGGTATCCTGGACTGAGGCCTGTTACCATCAGGAAACCAGGTAAAGACTTTACAACTCTGTGTTCTCCACTTATTTACCGGCATACACCATCATTGCCATACACCTTGGGAGCCCTGGTGACCCCGCTTCACCTGTGGGAGGCGTCACCATTTTGCTGCAATAACACAACCCCAGAGGAACCCATTAAGCAGCGTCGGTCCCCTCTGATAACCACAGGTGGCGTCACGAATAGACTTTATTACCAATTTCCCTTAAAAAGACTTTTCCCCTTTTAAGTGAGTGCCCATGGCCACGGACCAGGTCACAGCCACCGTGACATCCCCTTTAAGAGTGACTGGACCCGGTATTGAGTATCCCCATTGCTCAGGTGGGCGACTCATATGTCACACAAAATACTTAATAAGTGACATTTCCCACATGTCTACTTTACATCAACACAATTTCAGAACCAACATTTTTTTTGTTAGGAACTTATAAGGGTTAAAAGTTGACAAGCAACTTCTAATTTTTACAACACTGTTTTTTTTTTAGGGACCACATGACATTTGAAGTCACTTTGAGGGGTCTATATGATAGAAAATGCCCCAAACTGACACCATTCTATAAACTGCACCCCTCAAGGTGCTCAAAACACCATTCAAGAAGTTTATTAACCCTTCAGGACATTCACAGGAATTTTTGGAATTTAAAAAAAAAAATGAACATTTAACTTTTTTCACAAAAAAATTACTTCAGATCCAAATTGTTTTATTTTACCAAGGGTAACAGGAGAAATTGGATGCCAAAAGTTGTTGAACATTTTGTCCTGAGTACGCTGATGCCCCATATGTGGGGATAAACCATTGTTTGGGCACATGGAAAAGCTCAGAAGGGAAGGAGCGCCATTCAACATTTCAATGCAAAATTGGCTGAAATTGAGATAGGACGCCAAGTCGCGTTTGGAGAGCCCCTAATATGCCTAAACAGTGGAAATTCCCCACAAGTGACACAATTTTTGAAAGTAGACCCCCTAAGGAACTTATCTAGATGTATGGTGAGCACTATGAACCCCCAAGTGCTTCACAGAAGTTTAAAATATAGAGCCATAAAAATAAAAAATGAGAAATTGGACTCCAAAGGTTGTTGTGCAATTTGTCCTGAGTACGCTGATACCCCATATGTGGGGGTAAACCACTGTTTGGGTGGATGGAAATATCGGAAGGGTAGGAGCCGTTTCACTTTTCAATGCAAAATAGGCTGGCATTGAGATAGGATGCCATGTTGCGTTTGGAGAGCCCCTGATGTGTCTAAACAGAGGAAACCCCCAAGTGACACCATTTTTTAACCCCTTTACCCCCAAGGGTGGTTTGCACGTCAATGACCGGGCCAATTTTTACAATTCTGACCACTGTCCCTTTATGAGGTTATAACTCTGAAACGCTTCAACGGATCCCGGTGATTCTCACATTGTTTTCTTGTGACATATTCTACTTCTTGATAGTGGTAAAATTTATTTGATATTACCTGCGTTTATGTGTGAAAAAAATGGAAATTTGGCGATCATTTTGAAAATTTCGCAATTTTCCAATTTTGAATTTTTATACAATTAAATCACATAGATATGTCACACAAAATACTTAAAAAGTAACATTTCCCACATGTCTACTTTACATCAGCACAATTTTGGAACCAAAATTTTGTTTTGTTAGGGAGTTATAAGGGTTAAAAGTTGACCAACTATTTCTCATTTTTACACCATTTTTTTTTAGGGACCACATCTCATTTGAAGTCATTTTGAGGGGTCTATATGATAGAAAATACCCAAGTGTGACACCATTCTAAAAACTGCACCCCTCAAGGTGCTCAAAACCACATTCAAGAAGTTTATTAACCCTTCAGGTGTTTCACAGGAATTTTTGTAATGTTTAAATAAAAATGAACATTTAACTTTTTTACACAAATTTTTTTACTTCAGCTCCAATTTGTTTTATTTTACCAAGGGTAACAGGAGAAAATGGACCCCAAAAGTTGTTTTACAATTTGTCCTGAGTACGCCGATACCCCATATGTGGGGGTAAACTACTGTTTGGGCGCAAGGCAGAGCTCGGAAGCGAAGGAGCGCCATTTGACTTTTCAATGCAAAATTGACTGGAATTCAGATAGGACGCCACGTTCCTTTTGGAGAGCCCCTGATGTGCCTAAACATTGAAACACCCCACAAGTGACACCATTTTGGAAAGTAGACCCCCTAAGGAACTTATCTAGATGTGTGGTGAGCTCTTTGACCCATTAAATGATTCACAGAAGTTTATAATGAAGAGCCGCAAAAATAAAAAATCATATTTATTCACAAAAATGATCTTTTTGCCCCCAATTTTTTATTTTAAGAAGGGTAAGAGAAGAAATTGGACTCAAAAAGTTGTTGTACAATTTGTCATGAGTATGCTGATACCCCATATGTGGGGGTAAACCACT
This sequence comes from Ranitomeya variabilis, assembly GCF_051348905.1. Classification (NCBI taxonomy): domain Eukaryota; kingdom Metazoa; phylum Chordata; class Amphibia; order Anura; family Dendrobatidae; genus Ranitomeya; species Ranitomeya variabilis. Next base: position 308,298,224 of record NC_135234.1, on the reverse strand, counting down.
GTTTGGGCGCAAGGGAGAGCTCGGAAGGGAAGGAGCGCCGTTTGACTTTTCAATGCAAAATTGACTGGAATTGAGATGGAACACAATGTCGAGTTTGGAGAGCCCCTGATGTGCCTAAACATTGAAACCCCCCACAAGTGACACCATTTTGGAAAGTAGACCTCCTAAGGAACTTATTTAGATGTGTGGTGCGCACTTTGACCCACCAAGTGCTTCACAGAAGTTTATAATGTAGAGCCGTAAAATAAAAAATATTTTTTCACAAAAATGATATTTTCGCCCCCAATTTTTTATTTTTTCCAAGGGTAAGAGAAGAAATTTGACTCCAAAAGTTGTTGTGCAATTTGTCCTGAGTACGCTGATACCCGATATGTGGGGGTAAACCACTGTTTGGGCACATGGCAGAGCTCGGAAGAGAAGGAGAGCCGTTTGACTTTTCAATGCAAAATTGACTGGAATTGAGATGGGACACCATGTCGGGTTTGGAGACCCCCTAAGGAACTTATCTAGATGTGTTGTGAGAGCTTTGAACCCCCAAGTGTTTCACTACAGTTTATAACGCAGAGCCATGAAAATAATTTTTTTTTTCACAAAAATTATTTTTTCGCCCCCAGTTTTGTATTTTCCCAAGGGTAACAGGAGAAATTGGACCCCAAAATTTGTTGTCCAATTCGTCCTGAGTACGATAATACCTCATATGTGGTGGGGAACCACCGTTTGGGCGCATGGCAGAGCTTGGAAGGGAAAGAGCGCCGTTTGGAATGCAGACTTAGATGGAATGGTCTGCAGGCGTCACATTGCATTTGCAGAGCCCCTAATATAACAGTAGAAACCCCCACAAGTGACTCTATATTGGAAACTAGACGCCCCAAGGAACTTATCTAGATGTGTTGTGAGATCTTTGAAACCCCAAGTGTTTCACTACAGTTTATAAAGCAGAGCCGTGAAAATAAAAAATCATTTTTTTTCCACAAAAATTATTTTTTAGCCCCCCATTTTGTATTTTTCCAAGGGTAAGAGGAGAAATTGGAACTCAAACGTTGTCCAATTTGTCCTGAATTCGCTAATATGCCATATGTGGGGGGAACCACCGTTTGGGCGGATGGCAGAGCTCGGAAGGGAAGGAGCGCCATTTGGAATGCAGACTTAGATGGATAGGTCTGCAGGCGTCATGTTGCATTTGCAGAGCCCCTGATATACCTAAACAGTAGAAACCCCCACAAGTGACCCTATATTGGAAACTAGACCCCCTAAGGAACTTATCTAGATGTGTTGTGAGAACTAAGAACCCCCAAGTGTTTCACTAGTTTATAACGAAGAGCCGTGAAAATAAAATATCATTTTTTCCCCACAAAAATATTTTTTTTAGCCACCAAATTTTTATTTTTCCAAGGGTAACAAGAAAAATTGGACCCCAAAAGTTGTTGTCCAATTTGTCCTGAGTACGCTGATACCCCATATGTTGGGGTAAACCACTCTTTGAGCGCAAGGGAGAGCTCGGATGGGAAAGATCACTGTTTTACTTTTTCAACGCAGAATTGGCTGGAATTGAGATCGGATGCCATGTCGCGTTTGGAGAGTCCTTGATGTGCCTAAACAGTGGAAACCCCTAATTCGAACTGAAACCCTAACCCAAACACACCCCTAACCCTAATCCCAACTCTAACTATAACCCTAACCACACCCCTAACCCTGACACACCCCAAACCCTAATCCCAGCCATAAATGTAATCCAAACCATAACCCTAACTTTAGCCTCATCCCTAACTGTATCCTTAACCACAATCCCAACCATAGCCCCAACCCTAACCCTAACCCTAGCCCCAACCCTAACCCTAACCCTAGCCCCAACCCTAACCCCAACCCTAATGGGAAAATGGAAATAAATACATTTTTTTTTCCTAACTAAGGGGGTGATGAAGGAGAATTTGATTTACTCTTTATAGTGCGTTTTTTAGCGGATTTTTATGATTGGCAGCTGTCACACACTAAAAGATGCTTTTTATTACAAAAAAATAGTTTTTGCGTCTCCACATTTTGAGAGCTATAATTTTTCCATATTTTGGTCCACAGAGTCATGTGAGGTCTTGTTTTTTGCAGGACGAGTTGACGTTTTTATTACTACCATGTTCAGGCATGTGACTTTTTTGGTCACTTTTTATTCCGATTTTTGTGAGGCAGAATGACCAAAAACCAGCTATGCATGAATTTCTTTTTGGGGGGCATTCATACCGTTCCACATTTGGTAAAATTGATAAAGCAGTTTTATTCTTCGGGTCAGTATGATTACAGCGATACCTCATTTATATCATTTTTTATGTTTTGGTGCTTTTATACAATAAAAATTATTTTAGAGAAAAAATTATTTTTGCATCGCTTTCTTCTGAAGACTATAACATTTTTATTTTTTTGCTGATGATGCTGTAAGGCCGCTCGTTTTTTGCAGAACAAGATGATGTTTTCAGCGGTACCATGGTTATTTATATCCGTATTATTTATCGCGTGTTATTCCACTTTTTGTTTGCGGTATGATAATAAAGCGTTGTTTTTTGCCTCGGTTTTTTTTTTATTACGGTGTTCACTGAAGGGCTTAACTAGTGGGACAGTTTTATAGATCATGTCGTTACAGACACGGTGATACTAAATGTGTACTTTTATTGTTTTTTTTTATTTAGATAAAGAAATGTATTTATGGGAACAAGATTTTTTTTTTCTTTATTTAGGATTTTTTTTTTTACACATGTGAATATTTTTTATTTTTTTTACATTATAACATTGCCCCAGGGGGGGACATCATGTTATAGGGTCAGATCGCTGATCTGACACTTTGCACAGCACTGTGTCAGATCCGCTATCTGGCAGGCAGGGCTGCAGGCTTACCAGCGCCTGCTCTGAGCAGGCGCTGGTAAGCCACCTCCCTGCAGGACCCGGAAGCAACCCTGTGGCCATTTTGGATCCGGGGCCTGCAGGGAGGAGACGCTTGGTACAACGCGAGCACATCGCGTTATACCGAGGGTCTCAGCGAAGCACGCACGGAGCTCCCTCCCATGCACGATGCTTCCCTATGCCGCCGGAACAATGCGATCATGTTTGATCGCAGTGTTTCGGGAGTTAATGTGCCAGGAGCAGTCCGTGACCGCTTCTGGCACATAGTGCCGGATGTCAGCTGTGATAGTCAGCTGACAACCGGCGGCGATCGGCCGCTGTCACGGAATTAAGTCCCAGGTCACCTGGACGGGATAGTACGTCATATGGGATTAAGGGGTTAATGTTGTTGCTGGTATTTTTTTTAGAATAGTTTTTAGTGATCTTTTTTAGGAATCATTTTTATTGTATCTCCTACTGTTAAAGCTGATTATTGCTGGTATTTTGTAATAATTTTTGTCTTGCTTTTATTCCCAGATTTTTTGCAACTGGAGAATCCCTTTCATCACTCCATTTCCAGTTCAGACTTGGGATTTCCACCATCTCCGGAATTGTCAAGCACACCAACCGTGCATTGTGGGACTGTTTGCACAGCGAATTTATACCACATCCCACAATGGAGAGTTGGTTGGAAGTAGCCGAGAAATTCCAGCAAGCGTGTCAGTTTCCCAATTGCTTGGGCGCAGTGGATGGGAAACATATCCGCATAGTGAAACCGGCTGGTTCTGGCTCGGAATATTTCAACTATAAAAAAAATACTTCTCCATTGTGCTGATGGCCATCGCCGATGCGGAATACAAATTTATAGTGGTGGATATTGGGGCGTATGGCCGCTCCAATGATTCCCAAGTTTTCAAATTGTTTGCAATGGGGGGGGTCATCTGTATGGAAACATCCTTCCAATTCCCCCCCCCCCCCCCCCCTAGACCACTGCCTCAAACCTCTGGGTCACCAATGCCTTTTGTTTGTGTTGGGGATGAAACCTAAGTTCCAACTATCGGAACACCTACTGAAACCCTACTCCAGTAGTGGATTAACGCAAACCAAAAGAATTTTTAATTACCGCCTCACACGAGCATGCAGAATGGTGGAGTGCGCTTTTGGGATTTTGACCGCCAAATGGCGAGTTCTAGTGACAGCTACAAACTTGAAGACGGAGACTGTTGACGAGGTGGTGAAAGCGTGTGAAGTCCTGCACAATTATGTGATATGCAAGGAACATATTTCCATTGAAGACCACTCTGAAGAAACCACCTTGGCTGATTATCACAACATTATCTATAGAAGTTCTGTGTCAGTTTCCCGAATGAGGGACAAATTTGCAGAATACTTTATTTCACCTGAAGGAAAAGTAGACGGGCAGGATGAGAGAGTTTGAACAATTTGTCTTGTACCTTGTAACCAAAAGTATGTTACATTTTTTTAACCAAGTTGTGTACTTGTTTGGGTTGTACCCAACGTATTTTACCTTTAACCTTATTTTACCCAAGTTGTGTACCGGTTTGGGTTATACCAAAATTATTTTACCTTCTTTTCCCCCAAGTTATGTACCTGTTTGGGTTGTACCCAAATTATTTTACCTTCTTTTACCTTTAACCTTATTTTACCAAAGTTGTGTACCTGTTTGGGTTGTACCCAAAGTATTTACCCTTTAACTACATTATTAAACCTTGTTTTACCCAACGTATTTAACCTTATACCTTATAAATAAAAAACAAATAAAAAAAAAAAAAACAGTTTTATTAAAATAAATTTGGTAACAAATATAAAACTTTATAAGTTAAAAAAGTTCGGGGTGGAGATATTGCTGGAGGGGCTGTCAGATTGGGACACCTCGACATTGGGAGTGTGGAGGGAGGAATGTGGTGGTGGTGAAGGATCAGTAGGTAGCAGTGAAGGGGTGGAGAAAGAAAGAGAACGGGTGGACATGAAACTGGGAGTTGGATTTGGAAAGTTGGAGGGTGGAGTGGATGGATTGGGCGCCAGAAGAGGTGATGGGTGGAGAAGAGGGTTGGGATAGTGACATGATGGGTGAAGGAGACTGGTGGTATCTGGCAGGGAGAGGAGGTGCAGATGATATGGGTGGGAACTGGTATGGGGTGGGATGTTGGTACGGGGCAGTAGTATGCTGGTACGGGGCATGGGCAGAATGCTGTTACGGGGCAGGGGCAGGATGCTGGTAAGGGGCAGGATGCTGAACGGGGCAGAGGCAGGATGCTGGTAGTGACTGGAGGGACAGTGGCTGAAGGGGGGGCAGATGCAGGAGAAGGGACAGATGTGGTCGCTTGGGAGGTAACAAGAACTAGAGCAGACTGGCACGATTGCATTACTTGGATCTGCTGATCAGTAGATAGCTTATCCATGCGCTCGAGTACCGACCGGAAAAAAGTGTGGTTCGGTGATTGACTTGCATCTGAATGCATCCATTGCAGAAGTGTATGCAATTCGAATGCTTTTATTTATCAAATTAAATCCTGCGGTCATTTGCTCCGACAAAAGTTTCAGACAGTTCTGGAAGGATGCATTCAGGTGCACGAACTCGGGCGCATAGCTCTGTACCTGACCGCTCTGGCGCTGCTGCCCCAAAGCCACAGGTGTACTAGAGGTGGCAGCATCAGAGGGGTGGGGTAAAGGAAAAGCTATATCCTCAACAGCAGAATCATGCAACGCAGGCGGCCAGGATGCTCCACAGCGCTGCTGGATGGGACCGAGGGATCAGATGTGAGGGAAGGCTGGGAAGGTGCAGAGGGGCTGGGACTGTTGAAGTGTCCTACGGTGGCGGACTCCTGAGGGATTGCCCCAGAAGGGTTCAACTCTGCTGCAGGCTCCCGAGTGCTGCCAACGGTGCTGTGGAACAAAGAGAAAAAATATATAAATTCATATATTGATATTGCATGGCCCAGGCTGAAACAGCAAAAAAGGGTTAGACATGTAAACATTGGTTATTAAATGTGGTGGGTAATATTTACCTTCGGCTCACCATCGTTGACCTGAGGAACAACAGGGCTTGGGCATATTTATATCTGCTCCTGTGTCCTCCAGATCCACTCGGGGCTTGCATCTCCTTGTTGACCTCCTTCTTGAAGCGATCCGTGATCGACCACCACCGCTTGACAATCCTGTCACCTGAAAAAAAAGTGAAAGCACAAATTGGTTAGTATACAACACTTTAAATCCAGCAACATAACTGAACTGTGTTTACTTGCGTGCTTGATTCTGGGCCCGAACATCGAGGTCCTCCCAGTTGTCTACAAGCTGTTGGGAGACTTGCTCCCAGAGCCGACGGGTCACAATGACATCAGCGTGGCGGCGGTCACCCATGGTCTACTGCGGCTCCCTCTCTCGGATCAGATCGATGAGGAGGTCGATATTTAGCCCGACCTCCTCACTGTCCGACTCAGGAGAACGCTGTGAAGCCTGTTAAAAAAAGAAAAAAAAAAAAACCATTACATTCAAAACAACATTAAGTTTAAATAAAAAATAAATAAACAAGGAGATGCTTACATGATGACGGCCGCCCGCACTCTCACACCGACGACCCTGGGAGACGCTCTGAGGACCTCCAGATCGAGTACCAGAATCAGAAGACATAAAAAAAATATATATATGTGCTTGTATATTTGCTTTTTATGTGTTGTGTGCAGTGTGATGTCTGTAATGATCATTTTGTATGTGTTGTATGTGGTGTGATGTCTGTAATGATCAGTTTGTATGTGTTGTGTGCAGTGTTCTTTCGGTAATGATCTTTCGTTTTTATGTGTTGGGTGTAGTGTGAGGTTGTGGTTCTGCGATGCATGCAAGAAACTTACCAATTGCAATCCCACTCCAGGGCTCTCTCCACCTCTTCGGTCTTCTTCTGGAAGCACCTCTTCTGCTGCAGCTTCCTGTTATACAAAAATGATAGATTGATAAATGCATTAATTAAGAAAATATCTATATAAATAAATAGATATGGGCTAGATAGATAGATATTTCTGTATTTTCATGTCTATGAAAATTGAACATTCACACTGAAGGCATCAAAACTATGAATTAACACATGAGGAATTATATACTTAACAAAAAAGTGTGAAACAACTGAAAATATGTCTTATATTCTAGGCTCTTCAAAGTAGCCACCTTTTGCTTTGATGACTGCTTTGCACACTGTTGGCATTCTCTCGGTGAGCTTCAAGAGGTAGTCACTGGGAATGGTTTTCACTTCACAGGTGTGCCCTGTCAGGTTTAATACATGGGATTTCTTGCCTTATAAATGGGGTTGGGGTTGTGTTGTGCAGAAGTCTGGTGGATACACAGTTGATAAGTTGATAATCCTACTGAAGACACTGTTAGAATTTGCATTATGGCAAGAAAAACGAGTGGTCATCATTACTTTAAGAAATGAAGGTCAGTCAGTCCGAAAAATTGAGAAAACTTTGAAAGTGTCCCCAAGTGCAGTTGCAAAAACCATCAAGCGTTACAAAGAAACTGGCTCACATGAGGACCGCCCCAGGAAAAGAAGACCAAGAGTCACCTCTGCTTCTGAGGATAAGTTTATTCAAGTCACCAGCCTCAGAAATTGAAGGTTAACAGCAGCTCAGATTAGAGACCAGGTCAATGCCACACAGAGTTCTAGCATCTCTACAACTGTTAAGAGGAGACCTTGTGCAGCAGGCATACATGGTAAAATGTCTGCTAGGAGTCCACTGCTAAGGACAGGCAACAAGCAGAAGAGACTTGTTTGGGCTAAAGAACACAATGAATAGACATTAGACCAGTGGAAATCTGTGCTTTGGACTGATGAGTCCAAATTTTATATCTTTAGTTCCAACCACTGTGTCTTTGTGCGAAGCAGAAAAGGTGAACGGATGAACTCTACATGCCTGGTTCCCACCGTGAAGCATAGAGGAGGATGTGTGATGGTGTGGGGGTGCTTTGCTGGTGACATTGTTGGGGATTTTTTTCAAAATTGAAGGCATACTGAACCAGCATGGCTACCACAGCATCTTGCAGCGGCATGCTATTCCATCCAGTTTGTGTTTAGTTGGACCATCATTTATTTTTCAAAAGGACAATGACCCCAAACACACCTCCAAGCTGTGTAAGGGCTATTGACCAAGAAGGAGAGTGATGGGGTGCTACGCCAGATGACCTGGCCTCCACAGTCTCCAGACCTGAACCCAATCAAGATGGTTTGGGGTGAGCTGGACCGCAGAGTGAAGGCAAAAGGGCCAACAAGTGCTAAGCATCTCTGGGAACTCATTCAAGATTGTTGGAAGACCATTCCCGGTGACTACCTCTTGAAGCTCATCAAGAGAATGCCAAGAGTGTGCAAAGCAGCCATCAAAGCAAAAGGTGGCTACTTTGAAGAACCTAGAATATAAGACATATTTTCAGTTGTATCACACTTTTTTGTTAAGTATATATTTCCACATGTGTTAATTCATAGTTTTGATGCCTTCAGTGTGAATGTATAATTTTCATAGTCATGAAAATACAGAAAAATCTTTAAAGGTGTGTCCAAACTTTTTGTCAGTACTGTAGATAGATAGAGAGATACCGTATATACACTCGAGTATAAGCCGAGATTTTCAGCCCAAATTTTTGGGCTGAAAGTGCCCCTCTCGGCTTATACTCGAGTCACGGTCGGCGGCAGGGTCAGCGGGTGAGGGGGAGAGAGGATTGTCGCATACTCACCTAGTCCCGGCGCTCCTGACGCTCCCCCTGCCTGTCACACTGTCTTCGGGTGCCGCAGCTCTTCCCCTGTTCAGCGGTCACGTGGGACCGCTCATTAAAGTTATGAATAAGGACTCCACTCCCATAGGGGTGGAGCCGCATATTCATTTCTCTAATCAGCGGTGCCAGTGACCGCTGACAGAGGAAGAGCTGCGGCACCCGAAGACAGTGTGACAGGCAGGGGGAGCACCAGGACTAGGTGAGTATTTTATATTCACCTGTCCACGTTCCACCTGCTGGGCGCCGCTCTGTCTTCCCGTCCTCTGGCTCGGACTGATCAGGTCAGAGGGCGCGATGACGTACTAGTGTGCGCGCCGCCCTCTGCCTGAATAGTCAGTGCGGAGAGACGCCGAGACGGGACGCTGAGGAGCTGCAAGCAAGAGAGGTGAGTATGTGTTTTTTTTTTTTATTGCAGCAGCAGCGTTATATATGGCACAGATTTATATGGCACATATATGGGGCAACAATGAACAGTGCAGAGCATATATTGCCCTGCTTTATAAGGAGCATCTATGGGGCAACAATGAACAGTGCAGAGCATATAAGGCACAGCTTAATAAGGAGCATCTATGTGGCAATAATGAACAGTGCAGAGCATATATGGCACAGCTTAATAAGGAGCATCTATGGGGCAACAATGAACAGTGCAGAGCATATAAGGCACAGCTTTATAAGGAGCATCTATGGGGCAACAATGAACAGTGCAGAGCATATAAGGCACAGCTTAATAAGGAGCATCTATGTGGCAATAATGAACAGTGCAGAGCATATATTGCCCTGCTTTATAAGGAGCATCTATGGGGCAATAATGAACAGTGCAGAGCATATATGGCACAGCTTTATAAGGAGCATTTATGGGGCAATAATGAACGCTATAGAGCATATATGGCACAGCTTTATAAGGAGCATCTATGGGGTCATAATGAACAGTGCAGAGCATTGTATATGGCACAGCTTTATATGGAGCATCTATGGGGCCATAATGAACGGTGCAGAGCATTATATATGGCACAGCTTTATATGGAGCATCTATGGGGCCATAATGAACAGTGCAGAGCATTGTATATGGCACAGCTTTATATGGAGCATCTATGGGGCCATAATGAACGGTGCAGAGCATTGTATATGGGGCATCTATGGGGCCATAATAAATGGTGCAGAGCAATGGCACAGCTTTATAAGGAGCATCTATGGGGCCATAATGAACGGTGCAGAGCATTGTATATGGCACAGCTTTATAAGGAGCATCTATGGGGCCATAATGAACGGTGCAGAGCATTCTATATGGCACAGCTATATATGGAGCATCTATGGGGCAATAATCAACGGTATGGAGCATTATATATGGCACAGCTTTATATGGAACCTCCTTTGGGGCAATAATGAACGGTATGGAGCATCTATTTTTATTTTTGAAATTCACTAGCTGCTGTATTTTCCACCCTAGGCTTATACTCGAGTCAATAAGTTTTCCCAGTTTTTTGTGGCAAAATTAGGGGGGTCGGCTTATACTCGGGTCGGCTTATAGTCGAGTATATACGGTAGATTGATAGATAGAGAAAAAAGAAGGAACAGCACAGCATACTTATCTTCGGGTGCAAGGACCCCAGACAATCTGTCCACTGATCATCCAGACTTCATAAAATTAAAAAAAAAAGAGGCAGCACTCCATTGTTCCAGTATAAAACGTGCAGGGTTTAATCTACCCACATGTCTGGGCTAGATTAAACCCTGCACGTTTTATATTGGAACAATGGAGTGCTGCCTCTTTTTTTGAATTTTTAGATAGATAGATAGATAGATAGATAGATAGATAGATATGGGACTGATAGATACCGTGTTTCCCCGATAGTAAGACAGCGTCTTACTTTCTTTTACCACTCAAAAGTCCCACTATGTCTTACTTTCGGGGGGGTGTCTTACATTGGGAAAAAAACCTGTGTGGTCGCTGGAGAGCTGTCACACAGACAGCTCTCCAGCGACCAACTATGCGAAGTCCCCTGGTAACCAGGGTAAACATCGGGTTACTAAGCGCAGGGCCGCGCTTAGTAACCCGATGTTTACCCTGGTTACCAGTGTGAATGTAAAAAAAAAAAAGAAAAAAAAAATGAGGTGTCATATCTTGTTTTTTCCAGAGGTGATTTTGGAGTTTTTGGGCTGTCAGGACAGAATACAGTGGCTCTTCCTTTGCCTTTTGGGGTTTTTAATCCTTCAGAAAGATACTGTTGACTTCCATCTCCAAGTTCTAATCGTCGCTTCGCCGGAGGGCGCCCCAGTGCAGGCTGCTGTAGGCCGGCTCTGGCGGCGGGTCCATGCGGGGTGGAGTAGATGAAGCTGGCCGCTGCTTGCTGCTCCGGAGCGCACAGTCCGTGCGGGGGATGGTGCACCGGGCCGGGGGAGGACAGGACATGCAGGTATCCGCCGCCTCCTGCGCCAACCACAGCGCCGCCCCCGGCCACGAACCCCCCGGAGAAGCTGGAGCATTTGTCGGGGAGCAGCAGCTGGTCGTGCCCGAGGTGGCTTCCCTTTCTCATGGTACGGAGCCGCCGCCTTCTCCGCTCTCCTCCTTGTGAGGCGGATTGTACGGCTGTGTGTGCTCGGGCCCCAGCTCCAACCTTCGCGCGTAAACCGCATCCCTTCATTCATTGTCAGCTTCCTGGAGCCATTTTTCAGCCGCGGCGGTGGCAGGGAGGTCGGAGCTGGGGCCCGAGCACACACAGCCGTACAATCCGCCTCCATCTGCCTCCCCCGGTGCTCGATAGCCCTCCGACGAGCTCACCTCAGCACCTGCTCTAACTGCAGCCCCGGCTATTTGTAGGGTGCAGGCCGGGCAGTGCGGATTACTGGGGTCACAAGGAGGAGAGCGGAGAAGGCGGCGGCTCCGTACCATGAGAAAGGGAAGCCACCTCAGGCACGACCAGCTGCTGCTCCCCGACAAATGCTCCGGGGGGTTCGTGGCCGGGGGCGGCGCTGTGGTTGGCGCAGGAGGCGGCGGATACCTGCACGTCCTGTCCTCCCCCGGCCCGGTGCACCATCCCCCGCACGGACTGTGCGCTCCGGAGCAGCAAGCAGCGGCCAGCTTCATCTACTCCACCCCGCATGGACCCGCCGCCAGAGCCGGCCTACTGCAGCCTGCACTGGGGCGCCCTCCGGCGAAGCGACGATTAGAACTTGGAGATGGAAGTCAACAGTATCTTTCTGAAGGATTAAAAACACCAAAAGGCAAAGGAAGAGCCACTGTATAATGTCCTGACAGCCCCAAAACGCCAAAATCACCTCTGAAAAAACCAAGATATGACACCTCATTTTTTTTTTTTTTTTTAACATTTACACTGGTAACCAGGGTAAACATCGGGTTACTAAGCGCGGCCCTGCGCTTAGTAACCCAATGTTTACCCTGGTTACCAGTGGCTGAATCGTCCGCATCCCGCAGTTAATGCAGCAAAAGGTACCGGTACGGCTTATATTTTTACAACGTACAGTACTATGTCTTACTTTCGGGGGTGCGTCTTACATTAGCCGACCCCGCTAAAACCCCCACTACGTCTTACTATCGGGGGTGTCTTACTATCGGGGAAACACGGTAGATATGGGACAGATAGATAAATATGGGACAGATAGATAAATATGGGACAGATAGATAGATATGGGACTGATAGATAGATATGGGACTGATAGATAGATATGGGACTGATAGATAGATAGACAGGGCAAAAGAAAATTCAATAAAAACAAAACATTTATTTACCTCAATGCGCTGCCGATGCGGGGGAGGGCTCCCAGAAGAAGACATGGCTGAGGCTCTGTGGCTGTCAGGCTCTCTTGCTGTCAGGCAGGCAGGCTCTCTGGCTGTCAGGCAGGCAGACAGGCAGGCTCTCTTCCTGTCAGGCAGGCTCTTCTTGCTGCCAGGCAGGCTCTTTGCTGGCAGGCAGGCTATCCTTGCTGGCAGGCAGGCTATCCTTGCTGTTAGGCAGGCTCTTTGCTGGTAGGCAGGCAGGCTCTCTTGATGGCAGGCAGGCTCTCTTGATGGCAGGCAGGCTCTCTTGATGGCTGATATGAGTGAGGGCCTCACTGGCATTGTTTATATATGTGTCCTGGGGGCTGGCCAATTGGTTCTGAGCATGCTCAGATTAAAAAACCAGATCAGGTCGCTGAATCCGACTTTTTCCGGATCCGGCGCGTTCCAGAGCCCATAGACTTGCATTGTAGCAAAACTTTCCGGCTTTTTCGCTGCAGACAAAAAAACATTACTGTAGACGTATTTTTCCGGATGCCGGAATGGAAATTTTCACCGGACCCGGAAAAAAAAGGAAGGAATGGTGGGCCATGCGGCGCAATCCGGCGCTAATACAAGTCAATAGGGGAAAACAAGATCCAGATTTTTTTTTTGACGGTTCCGGTTTTTCTAAAAAGAGCCATAATAGTCCGGAATGAACAAACCTAATGTGTGAAAGTAGCCTTAGGGTATGTCTCCACGGTACGGATGGGCGGCGGTATCGCCGCAGCGGCGAAGCCGCTCGGCGCTAAGCCCCGCCCCCTTAATGGGACGCGATCATGCCGGATGTGTTAACTCTTCACATCCGGGATGATCGCTCTCTCCCATAGGGCCCTGTGATATGCCTTGCGGGGACGCTGCGTCCCCGCAAGGTGTACGGGCATGCTGCGATCTGAAAAGACGCGCAGCATGTCCGGAGTCGCAGGGCCGCCGCGTGCGGGTTTCCACGCATAGTGGAGACGGGATTTCATAAAATCCCCTCCACTATGCAGGAACATCTGGACGCTGCTTGTTTGACGCTGCAGCGCTGCGCAGCGTCAAACAAGCAGCGTTTCCTGAACGTGGAAACATACCCTTAGGCCGGTTTCACACGTCAGTGATTCCGGTACGTGAGGTGACAGTTTCCTCACGTACCGGAGACACTGACACACGTAGACCCATAAAAAGCAATGCATCTGTGCAGATGTCATTGATTTTTTGCGGACCGTGTCTCCGTGTGCCAAACACGGAGACATGTCAGTGTTCGTGGGAGCGCACGTTTTACACGGACCCAATAGAGTCAATGGGCCCGCGTAAAACACGGACCTCACACGGACATTCTCCGTCTGGGGTCCGTGTGCGTGCAGGAGACAGCGCTACAGTAAGCGCTGTCCCCCCCACATGGTGCTGAAGCCGGTATTCATATCTTCCCTGTAGCAGCGTTTGCTATAGAGAAAATATGAAGAATAGTGTTAAAAAATAAAGATCCATGTGTCCGCCGCCCCCCCACCCCCTGTGCGCCCCCCCGCTGGTCAGAAAATACTTACCCGCTCCCTCGCTCCTTCCTGGTCTGGCCGCGCCTCCTACTGTATGCGGTCACGTGGGGCCGATCATTTACAATCATGAATAGTCGGCTCCGCCCCTATGGGAGGTGGAGCCACATATTCATGACTGTAAATGATCGGGCCCACGTGACCGCATACACTAGAAGCCGCGGCCAGACCAGGAAGGAGCGACAGCCGACGGGGGACCCGGGTAAGTATTTTCTGACCAGCGGGGGGGCGCACAGGGGGTGGGAGGGCGGCGGACACTTAGATCTTTATTTTAAACACTATTATTCATATTTTCTCTGCAGCAAACGCTACTGCAGAGAGGATATGAATCGCGGCTTCAGCATGATGCAGAGTGGGTACCACACGCTCCGTGTGGTACCCACTCGCCATACGGGCGGCACACGTGTGCCGCACGTATGGCCTCCGTGAGTTCCCAGGCACACGGACACGGATAACTCCGGTACCGATTTATTCCGGTACCGGAATTATCTGGACGTGTGGGACAGCCCTTAGAGAAATATTTACAGCTTTACTAATGGAACATTACAAGAGTGTAACCCAAGTATAATTTAACCAGCGCATTTTGACTAGTGATTCTTAGCCATTAATATGACTAAAGCAGCCAAAATAAATTAAACTAATTTAGTTAATTACATTTTATTAAAGACACATTATACAAAAAAAAGTAAGACAATGGGTGCCAAAGGTGGAAAACCATATGTGCCAGAAGCCTATTTACGTATAAATGAAAATTGTGCCTCATAGTCAATATGCAGATCACTTACATGGATAATAAGGCAATCTCACAATTTTGGTAGAATAGCGATACACAAAAAGAAACTACTATAATTTTCTTATCTATGTAAATAAGCCCTTGGCAAATATGGTTTTCTATTATTTTCACCCGTTGTAACGACAACCTCTGTTTTAACACCTCCTTTTATTTATATCTTACATTTGTTGTATAATGTGTGTTTAATAAAATATATTTAATTTTATTTCAGGTATTTTTTGTAGGTTTTTATAGTGTTTCAGGAGGGGCTTGTATAATTGGGTCTAAATATAGGTTTTTCCATTATTAAAGCGAACCTGTCACCCCGTTTTTTCCGTATGAGATAAAAATACTGTTAAATAGGGCCTGAGCTGTGCATTACAATAGTGTATTTTGTGGACCCTGATTCCCCACCTATGCTGCCGAAATACGTTACCAAAGTCGACGTTTTCACCTGTCAATCAGGCTGGTCTGGTCATATGGGCATGGTGACATCTCTGTTTCTCCCAAAAGATCCTCCTCGTCTTTCCGTTGGTGGCGTAGTGGTGTGCGCATGCCCAAGTGCCGAATCCACGGCACAGGTGAGGAAAAAGAGCGCGATCTTGCGCTATACCCCTGGTGATCGGTGGGCGCAGCCATCTTCCTGTGGCCGCGCGTGCGCAGATCGAGCGCTCTGCTGCCTGGGGCTTCAGGAAAATGGCCGCGGGATGCCGCGCGTGCGCAGAGGGAGATCGCGGCGGCCATTTTCCTGAAGCCGAGATGCGAACTCTGCTTCAGGAAAATGGCCGCCGCGATCTCCATCTGCGCACGCGCGGCATCCCGCGGCCATTTTCCTGAAGCCCCGGGCAGCAGAGTGCTCGATCTGCGCACGCGCGGCCACAGGAAGATGGCCGCGCCCACCGATCACCAGGGGTATAGCGCAAGATCGCGCTCTTTTTCCTCACCTGTGCCGTGGATTCGGCACTTGGGCATGCGCACACCACTACGCCACCAACGGAAAGATGAGGAGGATCTTTTGGGAGAAACAGAGATGTCACCACGCCCATATGACCAGACCAGCCTGATTGACAGGCGAAAACGTCGACTTTGGTAATGTATTTCGACAACATAGGTGGGGAATCAGGGTCCACAAAATACACTATTGTAATGCACAGCTCAGGCCCTATTTAACAGTATTTTTATCTCATACGGAAAAAACGGGGTGACAGGTTCCCTTTAAGACTGTGTATTTGAAATGTGTTAAATTGCAGTTGAAAGCCGCTATTTAAATATTCATGTTCCATTATTAAACCTGCAAAGATTTTTCTAAGTCTGAAAATGAATTGCTAGAAATCCCTTTTCTACTATGCATCGCCATGGTAACAGACAACAAACACTTTGTAGTCCGACACTGAAGTCTTCTTTCCTTCTGACTTTCTGAAAGAATGTTATGTCAGTCCAAAATAGGGGACAAATGGAAGAAAGTATGGGACTGCAAAACTGCAGGATTACACTACATGGAATTTGTTTGCCATCTGTTACCATGAAGCTGCAAAAAGTGTACATGTACTATAGAAATTATTACTTCACTGTAGATTTATTAGTATAATAAAAAATAGGTTGTACAAGTATACATAACCTTTAACTCCTTCCAAAAATCTAAATACCGTATGTTCCATCCCTTCATGTACTGCATCCTGTCCCTACAACTACAGCTGATATATCCCCTTACTGGGGACATGCTTCTTATGACACAGCCCACATACACTACAGCACCTTTTCCATTCACCATATTTTAGGGCACGATCAACAGTTCCTGAATTCTGCTATCTCCTTGTAATATTTCCTATTACTCTCCACATACTCTGGACACACATTCTCAGTTCTGCTGTCCAATAAATTTCTGCATACAAAATCTCCTATACTTTATCTAGCAAGCAGCCAGTTCCGCTATTGCATGGGAGTGAGTGGGATGGGGTTTTATGGGGTTCATCTGAGGACAAGACCTGACTTCCTGATGCAAGGCATGTGGAGGGATGAAATCCCTGTAGTTTTACTGCATATATAGAGGAAGTACAGGGTCATATAGGGACACCGAGAAGGAAGCACAGAGTATAACCAGAAAAAGAAAAATGGTGTAAAAGTGACAGAACCTAAGGAATAAAATAAGGGTAAAGACAATAAGGTAAATGTTTACAATGGGGAAAAAATAAAGCAGCAGAAAAAAAAATTATGAAAATGAGCAGCAAAGAGATTAATACAAGAAAAAAATGAGAAAGGGATGAAAGAAGTGCATGTAAGTGTAAGCAGGAAGGCATGAGACCGCCAAAGACAAAACAAAATGCATGGCTTGCACCTCCGCAATTCTGTGTTCTCCACAGCCTTGTTATATGGCTCTTCTGTATAATGTGCTGATATTTTAAAGAATAATATTATCAGGGATGATGTGAGCGAAGGTAGAAGTAGCACAAAGAAATTCAACAGGGAGCTTTGCTGAATGTAATACACCCATGTGTTGCATATGCAGCGTGCAACTCTGCCTGTATGTTACAGCATTCACACACAGGGACCAATTACAGCAACAGCAGCCTACCTGCCTATGTGTGACCCTTGCCTTCATCATTTCACGTGTTACCCACCCCCACTATTGCAGGTACTGATTGTATTTCCAGGTTTAAATAAAACCAGAAACAGAATACTTAATGTCATAAGGTCCCAGAAGGCAAAATTCACAATAATTACCTTTTACAGACCTGCAGAGATAACGCCTAAAGAAATAAGCAAATTATACACCTGGGTACACATATCAATGTGTTATATTTCATAAAATGGTGCAAATATTCTGGAAACATAGGAGTCTTTGCATTATTTATTTTTTTTAAGATTCTTCTGGGGACTTTGATGTGTAATTATAAAATCTAGTGTACTGTAATGATTTGGGGAACAAATGATGTGTACTGGAGTTCTGACATCTATTTGGCCTTCAAACTTCGATGAATGATGGGACCGGCCATTTCGGAAGTAGCATGCCCTCAGCACCAGTACATGAGAACAGTAACATTGTGAATGTGTGCAGCACAGCTCTACATGGCGAGAAGAAATCGTGACAATGCCCATGTCTGCCTACTTCTAATAGCATTACACTATTCCATGCCGCCTTCTTTTATAGTTTACCAGATTTCTTTTGTCATGAATGTGCTATATTTTAGCCATATAAGATACAGACTCTGAGAACATATACTAAACATATACTAAACATATTTGCATTAGCCTTCACTTCACGTCCACCAAAATTGTATAAAATGTGAACTACAAAAGAACCTCCTTAGCCCAATCATCCTGGCTAATTTGCAGGACTTTACAGGTTAGCTCAGAGATCAGCAACCTTCAGCACTCCGACTGCTGTGAAACTACAACTCCCAACATGCCCTGAATGCAGAGAGTTGTAATTTCACAACAATTGGAGCGCTGAAGGTTCCTGATCCCTGGGTTAGCTAATATTTTGATAAAATCAGCTGCCTTCTGAATAGGGCATAAAAAGCCCAAGGGCGGACATATTATTGGTGTAACCTGTGCGGCCGCAGTGGTTAGGGGGCCCATTTCTACCTCCAAAGCAGGTGCAATTTTGCAATTTTAGGAGCTCTTAGGCTGCAAAGGGCCCATATATTATTATTGCACAGGGGCCCTTTTCTGCCTGTGACTGCCAGTGAACAAGCCAATTGGCAATATGGTGTCCACACTAGGGCACAATGTATGACAAGGGGACAGGGTTATTTTCTAAGCAATTTTGACCAATTGTAAAATCCCCATTTGAAGTACACTAAATGGACAGAAGTATTGGTCCACACCTAATCATTGTCATCAGATTTTTCATTCAGTCTAGTTGTCACAGGGGGTGTAAAATCCAGCCCCTAGCCATGCAGTCTGCTCTTACAAACATTCACAAAAAATGACTGGTTCTAAGGAGATCGGTAAATTTTAAAGAGGTAGTGTAATAAAATCAGCTTAAAAAATGTGAGTGGTATTACTGAAAAGTGAAAGCACTTAGGAACCAAAGCAACTCCTCCATAAAGTGGCAAACCATGTAATGTTAAGGAAAAGGATAGCGGAGGGCTGACATGCTCAGTACATAAAAATTACCAACTAAAATTGTAGCATTTCATACCTTCTCTAGCCTTAATATCAGAGCAAAAACTATGTGCTGACTGGCTTATGGCGTGGGTTCCGTCAGACGGAGTGGTGTAAAGCGTGACATCTCTGGACCTCATGGCAGTGGAATGGTGTTCTCTTAAGTGAATTACACTACTCTATCTGGCAGTCTGATGGATGAGTCTTGGTTTGCCAAATGCCAGGACTGCATTGTGCTAATCATAAATTTAAGTGGATTAGTGATAAATGTCATGGTGTTTCTTTCAGGGGTTGTGGCCTAGGCCACTTAGTTCTAGTGACAATGAACCTTAAGGGTACGTTCACACAGGACTTTTTTGCTGCTTTTTTTTTGCTGCTTTTTTTTATGCTAATTTTCAGCTGCTTATAGGTGCGTTTTTGGTGCGGTTTTTGGGTGCGTTTTTGGTGCGTTTTTGGTGCGTTTTTTTCATGCGTTTTTTTGTGGTATATGGTGAATCAAACATGTTTGATGACTACACCAAAGACACTCAGTTAGTACTCAAGCACGCTCACATAACACGTTATCAGAGCACGTTCACATCACTAGTATTTACCTACTACCTGGTCATTTAATTTGTTAGAAAAGGACATATGTTAAGTTTTTTATTTACCAATCTCCCAGTGGAGCTTAGCATCGCCTTCATCCCAGCGGGGGAACAATTTACGGCAGATTACATGCCATGCATCTGCCTTTTTTTGACGATCACTGTAGTTTGGGCAAGCTAAATCCCAAATTACAGACATTGTTTCCACCTTGCAAAAATAAATGAAAAAGTAATTACCAAATGCAAGATGAAATGAAGCCAACATTCATGACAAGGAAGATACAGACATACACATGCAGAACACATGAACATGTACATAACAGCACATGAGCATCGCAAAGTGTACCATTGCAAGCAATCGGATAGATAGATATATCACAAATTAAAAAAAATATTACCTCCATGATTAGTTGGGAAACATTAATGCCCATCCTCCTATACCAAGACATGGCTAACACCTCACTACCAGAAACTCCCTCACAATAGATCACAATCAGGACACCTCACAATGGCTCTTCACACCTCACAATGGCTCACAATGGCTCTTCACACCTCACTACCAGAAACTCCCTCACAATACATCACTATCAGGACACCTCACAATGGCTCACAATGGCTCTTCACACCTCACTAACCACACCCCTAAGCTCTTGGCTGTGAGATCCCTTCCTGCTGGCCATGATTTTCTGCACAAAAAACGCAGCAAATAATGCTACATGTGTTTTTTCAGCGTTTTTGCAGCGTTTTTTTCATCACCCATTCAAGTCAATGGGTGAAAAAACGCTGCAAAAACGCAGCAAAAACGCTGAAAGAAGTGACATGCCCTATGTCCAAAAAAAGCAGCAAAGCAGAAAAAACTGATCAAACAAAAAACCAACGTGTGTGCATGAGATTTCTGAAATCTCATAGGCTTTACTGGTACTGTAAAAAGCAGCTGAAAATTAGCATAAAAAAAAGCAGCAAAAAAAAGCAGCAAAAAAGTCCTGTGTGAACGTACCCTAACAGTTCAGGATACCAAGACATTATGAACAATTGTATACATCCAACTTAGTTGGAACAGTTTGGTTTAGGCTACTTTCACACTAGCGTCGGTACGGGCCGTCGCCATGCATCCGCCCTGATGTACCGACGCATGCTGTGAAATAAAAGAACGGGGGCGGCAGATGCAGTTTTTCAACGCATCCGCTGCCCCATTGTAACGTCCGGGGAGGAGGAGGGGCAGAGTTACATGTAACTTTTTTTGTGCCGACGGTCCGCCAAAACAAGACGCATCCGTCGTACGACGGATGCGACGTGTGGCCATACGTCGCAGTGTGTCGCTAATGTATGGGGAAAAAACGCATCCTGCAGACAACTTTGCAGGATGCGGTTTTTCTCCTAAACGACGCATTGCGACGTAGGCAAAACGACGCTAGTGTGAAAGTAGCCTTAGACAGGCATCCAACATTGGTGTATGACCTCACAAATGAGTAGAAGCTGTTTTAGTTATAAAGGTGGGAGCAACTCATATTAACACCTATGGATCTATAATGGGATACTATAAAAGTTCCTGTAGGTGTCCCAATACTTTTGTCCATAGCAATCATGACAAAGAACAGAAATGTCTTCTATAGAACAAAAAAAAGTTTTGCGTGACTATGTTAAAGGGCATGCCAAGTGCATAAACATTTTCTGTAATTTCAGACTGGTATGGTCTTCAGAAGACAGGAGATTTTGTGGATTAATCGGATGATTATGTTTAGGTAAAAATATATTATCAAACATTACCATGGGGAATATAAGCACTAGATGCTTTGGAGAACATATAGCAAAAGTTAGAAATTCTTTGAAGATACGAATGTTTTTACCTACACACAGCCAAGTACTGCTAACTGAGTGGCATATTCTCTGACTGAGGAAAAATTATCACCTCTTCAGCACATCCACATTAGGAAATGAATCAGCTACAAAGGGCAGTTGCCAAATTCTACATGATATACAGGGTTAATCAGAGAAACTATCAAGAGACCGGTTTCCGTGGGCACACCCCCGTTGTTAATGATGCAATGTTACAGCATCTATGTCCTTGGGGAGAAAAGCATTCATGCTGCCTCCTTCCATAGGGACTGTAAGTCCCAAAGGAAATTTGTCGGGGATTTCATGTCATTACCCTGCAGAAAGACTTTAATCTGAGGTGGTAACAAAGACATATGAGCAATGGCGTAGCATGACCTGTATTATTTTGTATTCTCTTGCTGCTCTAAATTCTTTGTGTTTGCGTCTGCCAATACCCCCTGCCTAATAGCTACATAAAATCAGACACCCAACTGGCAAGCACAAGAAATAGCAACAGAATTGGTCATATGACGAGCTCAGTGACATGTCTTTCAAAGAGTGCCACATTCAGTATGATAATCTCTTAGGCTACTTTCATACTAGCGTTAACTGCAATACGTCGCAATGCGTCGTTTTGGCAAAAAAACGCATTCTGCAAAAGTGCTTGCAGGATGCGTTTTTTTACCATTGACTAACATTAGCGACGCATTTGCGACGCATTGACACACGTCGCAACCGTCGTGAGATGGTTGCGCCGTGTTGTGGCGGTCCGCCGGGAGCAAAAAACGTTACATGTAACGTTTTTTGCTCCCGACGGTCCGCTTTTTCCGACCGCGCATGCGCGGCCGTAACTCCGCCCCCACCTCCCCGCACTTCCCCGCACCTCACAATGGGGCAGCGGATGCGCTTGAAAAATGCATCCGCTGCCCCCGTTGTGCGGCGCAGAGAACGCTAGCGTCGGGAACCTCGGCCCGTCGCAGTGCGTCGGGCCGATCCCGACGCTAGTGTGAAAGTAGCCTTAAATTTCTGTACTGCCCCAGTCACTTGGAAGAGTCGTTGTTGTGAAATGGAAATAACAACCAAAACTCAACTATGTAACGACTTAAGCCCACATACAAACAAACAGCACTGCACATGAAAAATTGGCTTGAAACTACTAACCAACAAACTTTTAAAAGTTTATCCCAGTCATTGGAAAGGATGGAGATGGCTGTGGAAAATGTCTTTAGCATTACCTGCACAAACTGCATGGACATCTGAACATCCCAAATAGTTCAAATGTTGGATGCCAAATTTGATTTGTCGAGAAACAGACGTCATCGCATGAGGCCAAGTTATACATTGAGCACACAATGGATCCATGCAGGTGAATGTAGTGATTTTTTATTTTAAACTTTGAAAAAGTGTTTTTATGATTCATGAGTGGGAGCTTTAGCTCTGGAGCTATTGAATATCTGCACCAAAGTCCATTACTAAAAAGGTTGTAGTTGAAGATCACCTGTATGATACCTTGAGAAAGCGGCATGTTAGTGCCACGAAACGCGCGTCGGGTCTCCTTTCCGGCGGCACCCCCCCTCTGCACCCCTCCTCCCTGGTAAGCCTGCTCTTTACATTTGTTATTGTGTTACAGGTGGTTTGTTACTTTTGGCTCTAGTCCAGTGTACGAAATTGGACTGTTTGAGATATTGTCTTCATTCAGGCTCACCAATTTTACTCTGCACATGGGGCTCTGTCTCCTTTATTTGTGCGGTTATTTATTAGCACTGGGGTAGCAAAGGGGCCGTATCTCCCCTTCTGCGATTGATTAGAATACCTACATTGTGTTGGATTACTGATTGCTATTTTTAATGTTTGTACTAATAAAATTTGATATTTGCATTTATTATTATTGTATGCTCCTTGTTCTCCTATATTCATAAATAACAACATGTATACAATTACATATGTAAAAACTTGAGGGGAGCTAAAAAATCTGGCTCACAATAGGCAGAAAACCACCACAAAAATTAAAACCAAACACTTTTTTACCTTCAACCGTAACCACCAGCTCGAGGGCACCATGTAACCCGTTTCGGGCAAACAAACCCCAAAGCTCCCGAGGTAAACTCCCCGTCCAGAGCCCGTAAACAAAAGCCAGATCAACCCCATAAAACATCATCATCAACTCCAAAAACCCCACCCCCCGCCACACACGAACAGCCCTGACCACCTCAGGCTCGTGAGTGCCCCACCACCGCCACAGCTCTTTTGACTCCTTCCTGTAGTGCGAGCGCCCACAAATCCATACCTATGTCATTAAGTCAAAATTGCCAATCCCTGACTCCAATTCGAAATGCCTCACGGCAATACCCCTGTTCCGAGATACAAAGCTTGCCACCGCCCTATTCAGCTTCACCCTGGCCCTATTAATCCCTTTTTGAGAACGTGCATCCCGCCACTTTCGCCGTGGCACAATGTCTGACCAAACCGTCAGAACACCGGGAAAAGGTACCCATAGTCTCAAAAAATCTAAACGGATGTCCCGAATCAATTCTCTCACTGGTTTTGCTCCCAAATCCTTTCCTCCAAGACGAACCACAACGATGTTCGGGGATCGATCCAAACGAGCGGCGCAAGAAAATTCAGACAAAAACCTACACCACAACATACCCCGAAAACCCAACAACCATCTAATGACCACTTCATCCCTACCAAAACCTAATTGCCTACCATTCGGTCTAGCATCAGCCCGGAGAAGACCCCAATAAACAAATGAATGTCCAACAATCCAATCCAACGGGGGAGTCCGACATGGAAAACATAACAATTAACACCAGGCTAAAAATTCCCAGTCTCCCTGACTCAACGCCGAACATAAGACAAATAACGGTTCGAACTCCATCTGCCAATTCTCTTAATCACCTCCGCCCCCAAGCCCAAACCATCAGCTTCAGACGCAGCCCCAATTCTAAATGAGTGCGACCCGTAACTATCCAGATTAACACCCAGCAACCCCAACCCTTTTTTTAATATCGCTGTAAATTGAAAACGCGACAAAAAATCCCCCTTTTGGTGTCGTAACAAAGGGCCTGACCACACTGGCCACAGACTCCAGTACACCTCCAAACAATGCTGCGGGCACATCAAGCCACCACCAACTCTTCCCAACACAACCCGCTTTCCCCTACCCATCTGATCAGTCTTTGAATGCCTGATCCAAAAAACAATGCCTCCCGCCCAAAAATCAACATCTTCCGCTAAAAGACCCCAGCCTTGTCTTTATTCGGGGATACCAACTCCCCCAAGCGCAAAGCCCCAAAAAATGCTAACGAAAAGGCCAACCTGAAAAGTACCGCCTCGAAATGAGAACAAGAAATGTTCTCCAAGGCCTCACCCAACCGCTCCAACATCCCAAAAGAAATGGGCCTACGCTTATCAAAAGTCACGTTGCCTTTCCGAAAACCCTTCAAAGCCTGCCTTATCACAAAATCCTTTGTCACATCAAGAAACCCTTGAAGCTTAAAACCGAAGGTTAAACCCGCAATATATTTGTTTAACTTCGACACAGACCAACCCCATTCAGCCACTTTGCCTATCAACAACAATAACGCCAGTGTCCTATCGCTGTCAGACTCAACCGGGCCGCATTGGCCCAACCAACTTTCCCATATGCCCCATGCTGATTCATAATCTGACCATGTCCGGCTTGACACCGAGGCTTGGATCAACCGACCTCCTCGTCCACAACAATCTGCCACAAATGCGAAGAACATCCTGTTCCTGTAGCCTCCGTGTCTGGTGCCAACTCCCAGAACCGCTCCCACTGCAAATGAGACAAAGCATCGGCTATAGAGTTTTGAACACCTGGCACATGTACAGCCGAAATCCATGCATTCAATTCCAGGCACTGCAACACCAATTCCCTGACCAACCTGATCACCGGGGGGAGGAAGAAGATAGGCTGTTAATCACCAACACCACACTCAAGTTATCACAACTAAAACACACACGGCGATCCCTAAAAATGTCGCCCCAAATAAACACCGACACCACGATTGGGAACAACTCCAGCAACGCCAAATTCTTGGTAAACCCATTTTCGCGCCACCCTTCCGGCCACACCCTGACGCTCCATTTTCCTCCACAATAGGTACCATAACCAACTCCTCCCGCTGCGTCCGTGTAAATCCGCAATCAAAATCATTCAAATCCTCCTGCTGAATCAACGCCCTGCCATTATAATTTTCCAAAGAACGCTGCCAAACGAGCAAATCCTCCTTATGTTCTCTACACAAACAGATGAAATGATGAGCCGCCCGAACTCCTGCCATAGCTCTGGACAATCTACGGCAAAAAATCCTGCCCATAGACATGATAAGGCACGCGAAATTAAAACGACCCAGCAACGACTGCAACTCCTTCAATGTCGCTTTCCGCAATTTTCCAATTCTGAACACTTCCTGCTTAAGCAACAACAACTTATCTTCTGGCAACCTACACTCCATTTTTTCTGAATCAATAAGAATCCTGAGAAACCTTAAAACCTTGCAGGGGCCCTCTGTCTTTTCCTGCGCCAAGGGCACGCCAAATTGCTCAGCCACCCATTCCATGGTAGCCAGTAAATTTCCGCATAAGGCAGAGTCCGGTGGACCTACAAACAAAAAATCATCTAAGTAATGAATGACAGAAGGAACATTAGAAACGTCTCTAACGACCCATTCAAGAAAAGTACTGAAAGTCTCGAACAACAAACAAGAAATCGAACAGCCCATAGGCAAACACCTGTCCAAATAAAAAACCCCTTCCCAACAGCAACCCAATAAAGGAATACTCTCCGGGTGCACGGAAGCAGCCTAAAAGCTGATTCGATATGTCTTTGCCAGCAAAGGCCCTGCCCCGTACCGCCGCACCCATTTCACTGCCGCGTCAAATGATGTGTATACTACGGAGCACAACTCTTCCGCGATGCCATCATTCACAGAGCACCCCTTGGGATATGACAGATGCTGAATCAAACAAAACTTATTTGGCTCCTTCTTAGGTACTGCTCCCAATGGGGAAACAATCACCCCTTCCATGGGCAAAGAACTAAACGGCCCTGCCATTCTCCCCAGCTCTACCTCTTTAGCCAACTAAGCCGTAACAACTTGTAAACTTGCCGACCTCAAATTCTTTGTAGAAAAGGGGACCACATGAATAGGGCGAGGAATCTTACAACCTTCAGAAAAACCATCCCGAATAACCTCCGCCTTTAATCGATCCGGGTACCTATTTAGATAGGGGGCCAACTTTTGCAGCCTCACTGGCGTCACCCCCTTGACCGCTACCCACTGATGGCTTTCCCCTTGCTTTTTTAAATCATTTAGATGCCCCATGCGAGGCCCCGTTGCAATGGGAACATACGTGTTTAAATTTGCAGGTGTTGCCATATTTGCACTGGCCGTCATTAAATTGCCAACACGTTCCCGTTTTCTCTTTTGTACCCTGTATCCCCTGTCCTCCTCCCCCTTGTCCTGACTGCTGACTGTTACCCCCCCACCCCATGAAAGGACTGCCCGTACCACACTGGGGCCATCACCTTTAACCACAGTCCAATGTCCTTTTGATCCCATTTAATCTCAGGCCTAACTGCCTTCCGCTGCCTAAACTGCTCATCTTAACGCAGCCACGCCTAGCCCCCATACGTACGGTGTGCTTCCCCGATGGCATCGAAGTAACAAAAAAGACCTGAGCAATTTTCTGGGAATTTTTCGCCTATAACACTTGCCAGAATAGCAAAAGCCTGCTGCCAGTTTACAAACGTCTGAGGTATCAGGCACCAACGTCTCTTTTCTTCCTCCTCCTTTTTTGCTATCATCTTTCTTTCCTTTGTCCAAGTTAAATTTTTCCAAAGGAAGGAGGGAGAAAATCTGTATGTATTCATCCTTCCAAATTTTTTCCTTCACCTCTTTCTTTAAATGGGCCCCGAGAGGACCCTCAAAGCACACGTAAACCTCCCCTTTTGCCCTATCATCCCCTTTTTCTTTTTCAGTTTGAACTGACACAGACACCCCAGCCAATGGTGCCGGTGCCAAACCTCCAGACCTCCCTGTCTCGCCAGCCACCCCTACTCTGTAGCTCGAACCTGTCAACTAAGCCCCCACAGGCGATGCCCCCACGCTATCCGCCACCCCACCATCAAGTCTCCTCAAAATATGCGACATGCCCGCCAAAAGCTCTCTAACACCAGGTAATCCTGAGCTAACATCCTCAACCAGCTCCCCTGACCCCACCCAGCGCCACAAAGGGACTAGACATATACTCACGAGGCTGCGCGGGTGCTGTGTCCCCAGCAGCCGGGCCTCCAGAATCCTGCTGCTCTCCATCGTCCCGGTGATCGCTCTCAGATCCGGAGTCATCGTTGCCGCTCTGTTGCCCCTGGAGCACGCCCCTGGCCTCCATGTCACCAGGGGGGACCGAGGCTGGTGAAACATCCCAGTCCCTTGACCTCCTGCTGGATCGAGACCTGGCCACTGCCAGTAGTCCTTTGAACCCTTCAGATGGTCTGGCCCCGCTGGCCGCTGCACCCGCAGTGGGACCTCCGTGTCCCGGGCCCTGCTGAAACGCTGAATTCAGCCTGCCCGTTGACCTACTCTGCCATCCTGTCGCTGTGCCAGGTCCCCCCGATGACCATGATCCCGGGGTACCCGCCGCTGTACGCACTGCCTCCGTACTCTGCGCTGCTGCTGTCCCTGCTGGGCTCCTCCCGCGCGCTGATGCCGCCGCTGCTGCCTGCTCTGCTCCCCGGCGGGTCCTGCATCCTCTCCTGGCTGCCGCTGCCCCACCACGCTCGGGACTAGGGCGGCACTCACTTCCGGTCGTGTCTGCACTGTCCCCGCCATGCGCCGCCGACTTGCGCCAGCAGAGCCGCCTATTGGATTCCTGCTGGAGGGGGGAGCAGGCGGGGTTGCCGCACCACGTCCCACAGCCCCCGCAGGGTCCCCGGAGGGGATCCGCGGCCTGCGTCTACTGCACGTCCTCATGTCGGGGGATAACCTTTCAGGAGGCCTTGTCCTCCTTGTCCTGCTGCCCTGGCTCCAGCTGTCGCCGAGCAGCGCGGTTAGCTGCTCCTCCAACCATCCATCTCTCCTGGACCGCGCCTCCCTCCTCAGCTGTGCGACCAGGCTGTCCACCGTGGCCATGGTAAGTCCGCTATGATTGATACGTCTTCTCACTTCCTCTGACAATGCAGTACTGATACTTTCCCGCACATTTTCTCCCTAGCCCCCGCCTCTTCGTCCTACCAATACACCCCCCTCCATTAACCCACCAATCCCAGTACACTCTTTGTTTTTCTTTGACTTCAAACTCCTCCCCTTGGCAACGCAGTCATGTGGGGGCTTCCATCCAGCTGTGCCCATTACAGCCCCCCCCCCCTCCCGCTTTATATGGAGCAATGTATTGGACTTTACCATTTGGTAGTCAAAAGAAAGGCCTCCTGTCCAAATCCTTAGTTTCAATTCTACTGTTAAATAGAGAAGAAATAATAGTCTTGGGTTATTTTTGATAGTGTATGTAAGCTATCTTCATCAGTATCACAAAAGCTCTTTTTAATTGGGGATGACTATGATTAAAGCAAAACAAAAAGTCCAAATTGTTTGCATTGAATTTAGTGTGCAAGAATCTGGTTTATCTGCATAGAGCTCTGATTGCAATCCGCTACAACTTCCAAAGGAAGAAGCTAATCTTATCACCTAGAGCTTATCTTATCATCCCATACTAGTTATCACCAGATTATTAATGCACTCATGGCTAAATGGAAATTAATTGTTCAAGCCATTTTCAAATGCCTAGAGGAAATCTTAAAAAAAACTAGAGGCTTTTATTTACATCAGGAAAGGGGAGTCAATTCCATGGTTTATAAACGCTGTACGACTTCTTGCAGAATATAATATTAAAAATATTAATACATAACAAAGTTCTTTCTTAGTAATATTAACCCCTTTACCCCCAAGGTTGGTTTGCACGTTAATGACCGGACCAATTTTTACAATTCTGACCACTGTCCCTTTATGAGGTTATAACTCTGGAAGGCATCAACGGATCCCGGTGATTCTGACAATATTTTCTCGTGACATATTGGGCTTCATGATAGTGGTAAAATTTCTTTGATATTACCTGCGTTTATTTGTGAAAAAAATGGAAATTTGGCAAAAATTTTGAAAATTTCGCAATTTTCCAACTTTTGAATTTTTATGCCCTTAAATCACAAAGATATGTCACACAAAATACTTAATAAGTAACATTTCCCACATGTCTACTTCACATCAACACAATTTTGGAACCAAAACTTCTTTTTGTTAGGGAGTTAAAAGGGTTAAAAGTTGACCAGCAATTTCTCATTTTTACAACACCATTTTTTTTTTAGGGACCACATCACATTTGAAGTCATTTTGAGGGGTCTATATGATAAAAAATAACCAAGTGTGACACCATTCTAAAAACTGCACCCCTCAAGGTGCCCAAAACCGCATTCAAGAAGTTTATTAACCCTTCAGGTGTTCCACAGGAATTTTTGGAATGTTTAAAAAAAAAATGAACATTTAACTATATTTCACAAAAAAATTATTTCAGCTCCAATTTGTTTTATTTTACCAAGGGTAACAGGAGAAAATGAATTGTTGTACAATTTGTCCTGAGTACGCCGATACCGCATATGTGGGGGTAAACCACTGTTTGGGCACTTTGGGACTTTTCAATGCAAAATTGACTGGAATTGAGATGGGACGCAATGTTGCGTTTGGAGAGCCACTGATGTGCCTAAACATTGAAACCCCACACAAGTGACACCATTTTGGAAAGCAGACCCCCTAAAGACCTTATCTAGATGTGTGGTGAGCACTTTGACTTTTTGACCAACCAAGTGCTTCACAGAAGTTTATAATGCAGAGCCGTAAAAATAAAAAATCATATTTTTTCACAAAAATGATCTTTTCGCCCCCAATTTTTTATTATCAAAATAACAGCAGAGAAGACCTTGGTAGACCGATCTAGGCTTGCACAAGATCAATCATCCCTCAAGCCGCCAAGGCTCAAGATCGAGCTAAAGGCCTTTAGAAGAAAATAAAATACAGCATGATGACTGTACAATGCTTTTAATATTTACAAGGAAGGAAAGCATTCAAAGAGTAAAAGAATGCATAGTACTATCGTATCTAGACTTAATTCTTCAGCCCACAGATGGCTCTACAGTCTGACATTACAGCCAATTCATGTTTGAAAGTCAAAAGAATCAAACTTGAATGTAATATCTATCTGCAAGGGAGGTTTGGCAGAATGCAGGGCCGGACTGGGGCTAAAATTCAGCCCTGGCCTTTGAAGTTACACAGGCCCACTTGTCACATGGTGACTGTATAATATCTTTGTACACTTGTAGGTTACAAGAAGTGAGGGGAGTGTAACGACTATATAATCCAGCATTACAGCTCAGTCCTATTTATTGCTTTTAGTTGCAGTACCAAGAAAAGCCGCTACTTTACTTACATAACTGGATCTCGTAGATAATGAAGGGATGAGACGACCAAAGGCTATGGAACCTCATTCTGATGCTCCATAAACTTTGCCTACAGCTACTTTTGGTTTCGCTGTGCAGCACGAGACCCGGCGACTCTGAAGAGCAGTGACATCAGTAACGTCACCGCTCTTCAGATATTCCGGGTCTTGCGCTGAGCTCGGCGACTGTGAACAGCGGTATTGTTACTACCGTCACCGCTCTTCAGAGTCGCTGGGTCTCGCCAGGTCTGGGCTAGTAGTGGGGGTGTCTGATAGACACCTCTCCATTACTTACACCAGGGATTGATAGCAGCTGGCATTACACAGCTGACATTAACCCTAAAAATCATTACACATACCAGAATTAAATGCTTTGGTGGCTGAATAGGCAGAATTTTGCTTGTTTAGTATAATAAACCCCATAGTCCTCCATATATTATAATGTGCACCTCAGTCCTCCATATAGTATAATACACTCCTCAGTTCTCCATATAGTATAATACACTCCTCAGTTCTCCACATAGTATAATACACTCCTCAGTCCTCCATATAGTATAATACACTCCTCATAGTCCTCCATATATTAAAATACACTGCTCAGTCCTCCATATAGTATAATACACTCCTCATAGTGTTCCATATAGTATAATGCACCGTCATTGTCATCTACGTACAATTCACTTCCCACAGTATAATGCACTCTATAGTTCTTCATATAGTATAATGTATTCCTCATAGCCCTTGATACAGTATAATGCAGCCCACATATAGTATAATGATGCCACTCCAGAGTATAATGTAGCCACCCCACAGAATATATTGAAGCCCCGAGTATAATATAACCCCCAGAGAATATAATGCAGCCCCCTCATATAGTATAATGCAGCCCCTGCATATATATAGTAGCCCCCTGCATAATGCAGCCCCCATAGAGTATAATGTAGCCCCTCCATAGAATACAATGCAGCCCTCCTCATATAGTATAATGCAGCTCCCCATAGAATATAATGTAGCCCCCTCATAGAGTATGATGCAATCACCCCTCATAGAATATAATACAGCCCCCCATAGAATATAATGTAGCCCCCAGAGAATGTAATACAGCCTGCATAGAATGTAATACAGCCCCCCATAGAATATAATACAGCTCCCCATAGAATATAATACAGCACCCCATAGAATGTAATACAGCCCACCTCCCACAGAATATAATACAACCCCCATGGAATATAATGTACCCCCATAGAATGTAATACAGCCCCCCATATTATGTAATTCAGCCCCCCCATAGAATGTAATACAGCCCCCCATATTATGTAATTCAGCCCCCCCATAGAATGTAATACAGCACAGCCCCCATAGAATGTAATACAGCCCAGCCCCCATAGAATGTAATACAGCACAGCCCCATAGAATGTAATGCAGCCAGCCCCCATAGAATGTAATAAAGCCCCCCAATATAATGCAATGCTGCCAGCCCCCATAGAATGTAATGCAGCCAGCCCCCATAGAATGTAATAAAGCCCCCCAATAGAATGTAATACAGCAATGTAATGCAGCCAGCCCCCATAGAATGTAATGGTGCCAGCCCCATATAATGTAGTGCAGCCAGCCCCATAGAATGTAATGCAGCCAGCCGCCATAGAATGTAATGCAGCCAACCCCATAGAATGTAATAAAGCCCCCCATAGAAAGTAATACAGCAATGTAATGCAGCCAGCCCCCATATAATGTAATGCAGCCAGCCCCCATAGAATGTAATGCAGCCAGCCCCCATAGAATGTAATGCAGCCAGCCCCCATAGAATGTAATGCAAGCCCCCATAGAATGTAATGCAGCCAGCCCCATAGAATGTAATAAAGCCGCCCAAAGAATGTAATAACTCACAGCCCCTATAGAATGTAATACAGCCCCCCAATTGCCCCACAATCCAGTTATCACTCACTGATATATTAAATAAAAAAAACCACTCACCTCTCCTCATGCCCAGCACTTCTCCCGGCTCCGGTCTCAGCAGCTGCAGTCTGCCCGGTCACACAGCAGGTGTGCGATGATATGATGTCATCGCGCACCTGCAGTGTCAGCGTGAGGCAGAGCGGGGAATGATGGGAGAGGGAGCGAAAACGGACGCTCTCTCCTCCATCATTGCATTCAACTGTACCGACGTCATAGATGTCTGGTGTCTCTCATCTTCCTCTTGACAACCTCTTGGTTAAAGGGCCACTGTCACCCCCCTCCAGCCATTATAAACTAAAAGAGCCACCTTGTGCCGAAAGCCCCACAAGATTGGAATGACGGCAGAGAAGCGGTTCAAGCTGGAGAGTGAGGACCCGCCTCCCTGGCTAACGACAGGTATTTTGGCTAAGTTTCAAAACGCTTTATTTTGGGAATACTTGAACCAAAAAATAAAAGAGCCACCTTGTTAGAATGCAGCATTACTGCTGCACAAGGTGGCTCTTTTAGTTTATAACGGCTGGAGGGGGTGACAGTGGCCCTTTAAGGTCAGGTGAGTTTGCTGGCCTATCAAGCACAGTGATACTGTTGTTTTAATCCAGGTATTGGTACTTTTGGCAGTGTGGACAGGTGAAATTTCCATCTCCAAAAAGCTTGTCGTCAGAGGGAAGCATGAAGTGCTCTAAAATTTCCTTGTAGACGGCTGCACTGAATTTGGTCTTGATAAAACACAGTGTGCCTACACCAGCAGATGACATAGCTCCCCAAACCATCACTGATTGTGGAAACTTCACACCAGGGCCGGATTTAAGAGGTGGGTGGCCCGGGGCCCATTTTGGAGGGAGGCCCATTTTTCAAGGTGCTGCAATATGTAATGCAAAAACACAAAATGAAACGAAAGCAAGTTTATTTACAAAAATCATTTTCGCAGAGTAATTCAGGTGAAATCATTCATTTTTTACAATCCAGGCACTTTCCTTGATTTTCGTGCTGCAAAATCACTGATGATGTCACTAAAGTCCAATTCATGCAATATATCTGACTCGATACTCATGACACACACACAGACAGAGATCATACTCACCCACCGCGACACTGTGAAGACTGAACCACTTCACCTCTGGATCTTCAGTGAATGAAAATCCAGAGTGAAGTCCTGCCGCGCTCCGGGGTGGAGAATCCTCTTCTAGCGCCAACATCGTGGCTCTGCCTCCTTTCTCGAAGGTAGCTGAACAAACTCTCATCTGATCTAATCCAAGGGAGCGATCATATAGCTGAATAGGTAGCATGTAGAAGAAGCTTCTGTTGGGATCGGAGAAGGCTGCTGCATGCCATAAGCTAAGCATTAGGTACAGGGAGGGTGCTAAGGAAGCCTGGCTACGCTAGCCAGGTCAGTGGATGCTGACACAGGTCAGGTGCCATGACTCTGCCGCTCTGCGCCAGCCACTGAGATGTAGGACCGTAGCCAGGTCCCTACACTTTCAATAGTTTCTCTTTTGTTAAATGTTCCTTATCATTAGAAACGGTTCACAGCAAAGAGACATGTATTTTACATGTTTTGAGATATTTATCCCTATATTGGTGGGAGGCCCCCGCTTGGTGGGTGGCCCAGGGCCCGAGCCCCCCTAAATGCGGGCCTGCTTCACACTAGACCTCAAGCAGCTCAGATTGTCTGTCTCTCCATTCTTCCGCCAGACTCTGGGACCTTGATTTCTAAGGTCTAGTGTGAAGTACACCAGGAGACATGGAGGGGGGCTGTAGGAGGGCAACAAAACTGCAGCATGACCGCTACCCCCTCCTTTGTGTAAGGAGGAATAAGAGGAGCAGTGCCAGAGCTTTGCAAAATGACATCCAGCAGGCCACTCACATCCGTGTGTCTGCTCAAACTGTCACAAACTGACTCCATTAGGGTGGTATGAGGGCTCAACGTCTACAAGTAGGTATTGTGCTTACAGGCTGTGAGGATATGGCCACTAACTAAAGACTATAGAAGGAATGGACTTAGAGCGGAATCCACAGCTCTAAGAGATAGAGACTTTTTCGAGTATGGGGCACCGGTTAGATTGATATTATTGTAATTTAATAGATAATTTGCTTGATGTGTTTTATTAGTGATTCCCTTGCTCGTCAGTTCATCCTCAGGAATCAATGCTTAAGGCTGAGTCACACATAACGATATCGTTAACGATATCGTTGCAACGTAACACTTTTGGTGACGTAGCAACGATCCCGCTAACGATCTCGTTATGTGTGACAGCGACCAACGATCAGGCCCCTGCTGGGAGATCGTTGGTCATTGGGGAATGATCAGGACCATTTTTTGGTCGCTGATCACCCGCTGTCATCGCTGGATCGGCATGTGTGACGGCGATCCAGCGATGTGTTCACTTGTAACCAGGGTAAATATCGGGTTACTAAGCGCAGGGTCGCGCTTAGTAACCCGATATTTACCCTGGTTACCATTGTAAAAGTAAAAAAAAAAACAGTACATACTCACATTCTGATGTCTGTCACATCCCCCGGCGTCCACAGGGTTAAAACTGCTTTCGGCAGGAGCGTTGCTAATGCACGCGCTCCGGCCGAGAGCTGTCATGATCTCTGCAGGCAGAGATCATAGCAAGCCTATAGAGGGACAAGCTCTCGGAAGATGGAACTATACTGACCATGAACTAAGCCTGCCGCGCAACTAGAAATAGCCAGGTAGCATTTCCTATTTATCGCTAGATGCCCAGCTCTGGCCTAAGACCTAAATAGCTAGCAGAGGGAAATATAAGACCTGGCTCACCTCTAGAGAAATATTCCAAAGAAGACAGTAGCCCCCCACATATAATGACGGTGAGTTCAGATGAAACTACAAACGCAGCAGGAAAATAGTCTTAGCAAATTTGAGGTCCGCTTACTAGATAGCAGAAGACAGATAGTATACTTTCATGGTCAGCAGAAAAACACTAACAAAACACCATCCAGAGATTACCTTAAACTCTGGCATTAACTCATAACGCCAGAGTAGCAATCCCTGATCAACGAGAGCTTTCCAGACACAGTAACAAAACTTCAGCTGTGAACTGGAACAAATAGGCAAAACAAAACATGGACAACTGTCCAACTTAACTAGTAGTTGTCTAGAAGCAGGAACAAGCACTGAGAGGCATCAGATAACATTGTTGACCGGCAAGAAACCACCAGAGAAATGAGCTTAAATAGCGACACCCACTACTGATGGAACCAGGTGAAACAGGAAAGAGGATGACAAGTCCAATTCCACAAGCGGCCACCGGGGGAGCCCAGAATCCAAATTCACAACAGTACCCCCCCCTCAAGGAGGGGGCACCGAACCCTCACCAGATCCACCAGGGCGACCAGGATGAGCCCTATGGAAGGCACGAACAAGATCAGAAGCATGAACATCAGATGCATTGACCCAAGAATTATCCTCCTGGCCGTAACCCTTCCAGTTGACCAGATACTGGAGTTTCCGTCTGGAAACACGAGAGTCCAAAATTTTCTCCACAACGTACTCCAACTCACCCTCAACCAACACCGGAGCAGGAGGCTCAACTGAAGGTACAACAGGTACCTCATACCTGCGCAATAACGACCGATGAAAAACGTTATGAATGGAAAAGGACGCAGGGAGGTCCAAACGGAAAGAAACAGGATTAAGAATCTCCAATATTCTATAAGGGCCGATGAACCGAGGTTTAAACTTAGGAGAAGAGACCCTCATAGGGACAAAACGAGAAGACAACCACACTAAATCTCCAACACAAAGCCGAGAACCAACACGACGATGACGGTTGGCAAAACGCTGAGTCTTCTCCTGGGACAACTTCAAATTGTCCATAACCTGCCCCCAGATGTGATGCAATCTCTCCACCACCGCATCCACTCCAGGACAATCCGAGGATTCCACCTGACCGGAGGAAAATCGAGGGTGAAACCCCGAATTACAGAAAAACGGGGACACCAAGGTGGAAGAACTGGCCCGATTATTGAGGGCGAACTCTGCCAATGGCAAAAAAGCAACCCAATCATCCTGGTCAGCAGAGACAAAACACCTCAGATATGTCTCAAGGGTCTGATTAGTCCGCTCGGTCTGGCCATTAGTCTGAGGGTGAAAAGCAGATGAAAAAGACAAATCTATGCCCATCCTAGCACAGAATGCCCGCCAAAATCTAGACACAAATTGGGTACCTCTGTCAGAAACAATATTCTCCGGAATACCGTGCAATCGGACAACATTCTGAAAAAACAGAGGAACCAACTCAGAAGAAGAAGGCAACTTGGGCAGAGGAACCAAATGGACCATTTTAGAGAAACGGTCACAGACCACCCAGATGACAGACATCTTCTGGGAAACAGGCAGATCTGAAATAAAATCCATCGAGATGTGTGTCCAAGGCCTCTTAGGAATAGGCAAGGGCAACAGCAGTCCGCTAGCCCGAGAACTACAAGACTTGGCCCGAGCACAAACGTCACATGACTGCACAAAGACTCGCACATCTCGTGACAGGGAAGGCCACCAGAAGGATCTTGCCACCAAATCCCTGGTACCAAAAATTCCGGGATGACCTGCCAATGCAGAAGAATGTACCTCAGAGATGACTCTGCTGGTCCAATCATCCGGAACAAACAGTCTATCAGGCGGACAACGATCCGGTCTATCCGCCTGAAACTCTTGCAAGGACCGCCGCAGATCAGGAGAAACGGCCGACAAAATTACTCCCTCCCTAAGGATACCTGTGGGTTCAGAATTACCAGGAGAGTCCGGGTCAAAACTCCTAGAAAGGGCATCTGCCTTAACATTCTTAGAACCCGGTAGGTATGACACCACAAAATTAAAGCGAGAAAAAAATAAAGACCAGCGCGCCTGTCTAGGATTCAGGCGTCTGGCAGTCTCAAGATAAATCAAATTTTTGTGGTCAGTCAATACCACCACCTGATGCCTAGCCCCCTCGAGCCAATGGCGCCACTCCTCAAACGCCCACTTCATGGCCAAAAGCTCCCGATTCCCAACATCATAATTCCGCTCTGCGGGCGAAAATTTGCGAGAAAAGAAGGCACAAGGCCTAATGACGGAGCAGTCGGAACCTTTCTGCGACAACACTGCCCCAGCTCCGATCTCCGAAGCGTCAACCTCAACCTGAAAAGGCAGATTCACATCAGGCTGACGCAACACAGGGGCAGAGGCAAAACGGCGCTTAAGCTCCTGAAAGGCCTCTACAGCATGAGGGGACCAATTAGCAACATCAGCGCCTTGTCTGGTCAAATCAGTAAGCAATGGCAATGGGTATTGATACTTAACAGTGATCTTATTCAGAAGCCGATAATCAATACATGGTCTCAAAGAGCCGTCTTTTTTTGAGACAAAGAAAAATCCAGCTCCCAAGGGAGAAGAAGATGGACGAATATGTCCCTTTTCCAAAGACTCCTTTATATATTCCCGCATCGCAGCATGTTCCGGCACAGACAAATTAAACAAACGACCCTTTGGATATTTACAACCCGGTATCAAATCTATGGCACAATCGCACTCACGGTGCGGAGGTAACGACCCAAGCTTGGGTTCGTCAAAGACGTCTTGATAATCAGAGAGGAACTCAGGGACTTCAGAGGGAATGGACGACGAAATAGAAACCAAAGGTACGTCCCCATGAATACCCTTACATCCCCAGCTCAACACAGACATTGCTCTCCAGTCCAAGACTGGGTTGTGAGACTGCAACCATGGCAATCCCAGTACCAAATCGTCATGTAAATTATACAGCACCAGGAAACGAATAATCTCCTGGTGATCCGGATTGATACGCATGGTTACTTGTGTCCAGTATTGTGGTTTATTATTAGCCAATGGGGTGGAGTCAATCCCCTTCAGAGGAATAAGAGTCTCCAAAGGCTCTAAATTAAAACCACAACGATTGGCAAAAGACCAATCCATAAGACTCAGAGCGGCGCCAGAGTCAACATAGGCGTCCGTGGCAATGGATGACAAAGAGCAAATCAGGGTTACAGACAAAATAAACTTAGACTGAATGGTGCCAATGGAAACAGACTTATCAAGCTTCTTTGTACGCCTAGAGCATGCTGATATAACATGAGTAGAATCCCCACAATAGAAACACAATCCATTCTTCCGTCTAAAATTCTGTCGCTCGCTCCTGGACAGAATTCTATCACACTGCATACTTTCTGGCGTCTTTTCCATAGACACCGCCAGATGGTGCACCGGTTTGCGCTCCCGCAGACGCCTATCAATCTGAATAGCCATTGTCATGGACTCATTCAGACCTGCAGGCAAA
This sequence comes from Ranitomeya variabilis, assembly GCF_051348905.1. Classification (NCBI taxonomy): domain Eukaryota; kingdom Metazoa; phylum Chordata; class Amphibia; order Anura; family Dendrobatidae; genus Ranitomeya; species Ranitomeya variabilis. Next base: position 308,259,237 of record NC_135234.1, on the reverse strand, counting down.
GGGAACCCCACCATAACATCCTTAACGGCATCAGAGAGACCTTCTCTGAAAGTTGCCGCCAAAGCGCACTCATTCCACTGAGTAAGCACAGACCATTTACGGAATTTTTGGCAGAAAACTTCAGCTTCGTCTTGCCCCTGAGATAGTGCCATCAAAGTTTTTTCTGCCTGAAGTTCCAAATGAGGTTCCTCATAAAGCAAGCCCAAGGCCAGAAAAAACGCATCCACATCGCGTAACGCAGGATCCCCTGCTGGCAATGAGAAGGCCCAATCTTGAGGGTCACCCCTGAGCAAGGAAATCACAATCCTAACCTGCTGAGCAGGGTCTCCAGCTGAACGAGACTTCAGGGACAAATAAAGCTTACAATTATTTCGGAAATTCTGGAAGCTAGCTCTATTCCCTGTGAAGAACTCCGGCAAAGGAATTCTCGGCTCAGATACCGGAGCATGTACCACAAAATCTTGTAAATTTTGTACTTTCGTGATGAGATTATTCAAACCCGCAGTTACACTCTGGAGATCCATTATTGTCAGGTGCACACAGAGCATACAGAGATTAGGAGGAGAGAGAGAAAAAAGACTGCAGCAAGGCAGACTGGAGGAAAAAAAAAAAAAAAAAAAAAAAAAATTCCAGCAGACTTCTTATAACTCTCCTTTCTCAACCTGGGTCTTTAACACTTTATTGGCCGGTCAAACTGTCATGATCTCTGCAGGCAGAGATCATAGCAAGCCTATAGAGGGACAAGCTCTCGGAAGATGGAACTATACTGACCATGAACTAAGCCTGCCGCGCAACTAGAAATAGCCAGGTAGCATTTCCTATTTATCGCTAGATGCCCAGCTCTGGCCTAAGACCTAAATAGCTAGCAGAGGGAAATATAAGACCTGGCTCACCTCTAGAGAAATATTCCAAAGAAGACAGTAGCCCCCCACATATAATGACGGTGAGTTCAGATGAAACTACAAACGCAGCAGGAAAATAGTCTTAGCAAATTTGAGGTCCGCTTACTAGATAGCAGAAGACAGATAGTATACTTTCATGGTCAGCAGAAAAACACTAACAAAACACCATCCAGAGATTACCTTAAACTCTGGCATTAACTCATAACGCCAGAGTAGCAATCCCTGATCAACGAGAGCTTTCCAGACACAGTAACAAAACTTCAGCTGTGAACTGGAACAAATAGGCAAAACAAAACATGGACAACTGTCCAACTTAACTAGTAGTTGTCTAGAAGCAGGAACAAGCACTGAGAGGCATCAGATAACATTGTTGACCGGCAAGAAACCACCAGAGAAATGAGCTTAAATAGCGACACCCACTACTGATGGAACCAGGTGAAACAGGAAAGAGGATGACAAGTCCAATTCCACAAGCGGCCACCGGGGGAGCCCAGAATCCAAATTCACAACAGAGAGCTTCCCTGCACTGACTGTCAGCGCCGGCCGTAAAGCAGAGCACAGCGGTGACGTCACCACTGTTACTGCCGGCGCTGACACATTCAGGGCAGGGAAGCTCTCGGCAGCAGCGCGTGCATTAGCAGCGCTCTTGCCGAAAGCAGTTTTAACCCTGTGGACGCCCGCGGGGGACGTGACAGACATCAGAATGTGAGTATGTAGTGTTTTTTTTTTTACTTTTACAATGGTAACCAGGGTAAATATCGGGTTACTAAGCGCACTTAGTACTTAGTAACCCGATGTTTACCCTGGTTACCCGGGTGCTGTAGGGGGACTTCGGCATCGTTGAAGACAGTTTCAACGATGCCGAAGTCGTTCCCCTGATCGTTGGTCGCTGGAGAGAGCTGTCTGTGTGACAGCTCCCCAGCGACCACACAACGACTTACCAACGATCACGGCCAGGTCGTATCGCTGGTCGTGATCGTTGGTAAGTCGTGTAGTGTGACTCCAGCTTTACATTCAGTGACTGCAAGCAGAGGAAAGCATGCAGGCTAGATCTTATGTATACTAAATGCCAGACAGGTGATTGTAAATGTAAAGCAATCCTATCAATCCCCTTTGTATCTCAAGGTCTCAATCCATTGTTCTTCTAGCCTAGTCCCATTGTGTGGATGGGGATAGTAGACCCAGGACCCAGGGGAGCCGTCACCACAGGGGGTCTGACATGCAGTCCCAGGGGATGGAATATGATTCATTCTGTGAGCTAAAGGAAAATGTTTAAGGGGTACGGAGAAAAAGACACGGGTTGAATCAGGCACTTGTTGGAGTGACTTCGAAGGGAGAGGATGTAGGCTGGGATGGATGGATGGTCTATGGAGTTTTGGAGATTGATTGTTGGCTGGAGGGGCATCCATCCAACATATCCATCGTCTGGAAGAACATAGACTGTGACTGCACACTATACCGTCTGGAGATACCAAAAGTTGTGGGCCAACCAAAAGTTGGGAGACAGTGGGTATAGCCTGGTATGGGGCCAGTGGAACTACCGATCTCAGATTTGGAACTTGTGGACTAAGGACATTGTATGTTAGTCATCTACCTGGATTTGTTGTACAACCATGGATGTTTGGAACAAAAAATAGTTGCATCGTTAACATGAGGGTGATTTTTATAACCCACAATCTCAGATCCTCACACAGTGCAACACCATGCAGGGCGATTGGCATTTGCCAGTGAATACCAAGATTGGCAGATTTAACATTGGCACCCTGTGCTCTGCACAGATTATTATTATTATTATTATTATTTATTTATTTATATAGCACCATTAATTCCATGGTGCTGTACATGAGAAGGGGTTACATCAAAATACAAATATCACTTACAGTAAACAAAACTAACAATGACAGACTGGTACAGAGGAAAGAGGACCCTGCCCTTGCGGGCTTACATTCTACAGGATTATGGGGAAGGAGACAGTAGGTCGAGGGTTGCAGTAGCTCCAATGGTGTTGAGGTGGCTGTGTGGTCTTTACAGGCTGTAAGCTTCTTTGAAGAGATAGGTTTTCAGGTTTCTTTTGATGGATCCAAAAGTAGTGGATAACCGGATGTGTTGGGGCACTGAATTCCAGAGGATGGGTGATATTTGGGAGAAGTCTTGGATGCGATTGGGTGAGGAGCGAATAAGCATGGAGGAGAGGAGGAGGTCTAGGGGAGGACCGGAGATTACGTGTGGGAAGATATTGAGAGATTAGTGTGGAAATATATGGAGGAGAAAGATTATGGATGGCTTTGTAGGTCAGTGTTAGTCATTTAAACTGGATACACTGAGAAATGGGGAGCCAGTGAAGGGATTTGCAAAGAGGGGAAGCAGGAGTGTAGCAAGGAGAGAGATTAATTAGTTGGGCAGCAGAGTTAGGGATGGACTGGAGGGGTGTGAGAGTGTTAGAAGGTAGGCCACAGAGGAGTATGTTGCAGTAGTTGAGGCGGGACATGATTAGGGCATGCACGAGCATTTTGGTAGAGTGTGGGTTGAGGAAAGGACGGATTCTGGAAATATTTTTGAGCTGGAGACGACAGGAGGTGGCGAGGGCTTGGATGTGCGGTTTGAAGGACAGGGCAGAGTCAAGGGTTACTCCGAGGCAGCGGATTTTGGGGACAGGGGAAAGTGTGATTTCATTTATTTTGATAGATAGATCAGGTAGGGAAGATATGCGAGATGGAGGAAAGATAATTAGTTCAGATTTGTCCACATTGAGCTTGAGGAAGCGAGAGGAGAAGAAGGAGGATATGGCTGATAGACACTCTGGGATTCTGGAGATCAGAGAGGTGACATCTGGGCCAGAGAGGTAGATCTGAGTGTCATCGGCATATAGATGGTACTGGAAGCCATAGGACCTTATGAGTTGTCCCAGGCCGAGTGTATAGATTGAGAAGAGTAAGGGTCCTAGGACAGAGCCTTGAGGGACACCAACAGAGAGGGGACGAGATGAAGAGGTAGTATGGGAGTAGGAAACGCTAAATGTGCGGTTGGCAAGGTATGAAGTGATCCAAGATAGGGCAAGGTCTTTGACCCCAAAGAGAGGATCTGTAGTAGGAGGCAGTGGTCAACTGTGTCGAAGGCAGAGGACAGGTCTAGGAGGAGGAGTATAGAGAATTGTCTGTTAGCTTTGGCTGTAAATAAGTCGTTAGTAATTTTGGTCAGGGCAGTCTCAGTGGAATGGTGGGGATGGAAGCCAGATTGTAGGTTGTCGAAGAGAGAGTTAGATGCAAAGTGAGAGGAAAGTTCAGCATGGACGTGCTGCTCAAGGAGTTTGGATGCAAATGGGAGCAAAGATATGGGGCGATAGCTGGACATACCGCTTGGGTCAAGGGATGGCCTTTTGAGGATAGGTGTGATTGTGGCATGTTTGAAGGCAGAGGGGAAGGTACCAGAAGTTAGTGAAAGGTTGAAGAGATGGGTTAGGGATGAAAGCATTTCTGGTATAGGCTCGTAGAGTGAACATTTGGGGGAATGGCTCGATACTATTTTACAGCCACTAGCCCAACGAGTACCTGGTTACCTCAAGGATTCGCGTGATGTTCATAGAATGTTTCATGATGTTACATGGGATCCCCAATGGTCATGGCTCACTTGTTAAGTTATTGCTCTCTACACGTCTATACCCCACAGAGTAGCTTTACATGTGGTACAGTTTCATTTCTGTAAATATATAGTAATTTTTCTCATGATTTTCAATCATACATTATTTCAGTACTTGCATTTTTACTTTCTCATAATTATTTTTTGTTTGATAACAAGTTTTTTTACAATGAAGTGGAGTTTCAATGGGGGCTAAATTTTCTCCTTCGGAAGCTAATCTGGTCATGTCATGGTGGGAAGAAAATTACATTTTCAGTGTTGATAATCCATTTTTCAACCATATCAAATGGTATTCCAGATTCATAGATGATTTATTGTTAATTTGGGATGGATATTTTTTTTTCCATAAACGCATTCAGTTTTTATATCAACAATAATCCTTTCAATTTAAAATTCACATACACCTGGAAACATGAATGTATTAATTTTCTGGATTTGAATCTTTAGAGGATTCTGCATTAAATAATTAGAACTCACACTTATCACAAACAAACCACAGGCAATACTATCTTACACGCAGTTATTAAAAAAAACGAGTCCAGATATACACCTTTTATGGTACTTCCTAAACATACAAAACACCAAAAGATGACGGTCAAATTACCACCTTCTTAAAGCCAACCATGAATAACATTTCAATTACTTTTATTGAGAACAATAGGAACAGATAAACATACATATTAAAAAAGCTACTTCATTTTAACCCCTTCCCGACCTGTGACACAGCGTATGCGTCATGAAAGTCGGTGCCAATCCGACCTGTGATGCATATGCTGTGTCACAGAATGATCGCGTCCCTGCAGATCGGGTGAAAGGGTTAACTCCAATTTCACCTGACCTACAGGGACAGGGGGAGTGGTACTTCAGCCCAGGGGGGGTGGCTTCGCCCCCCCGTGGCTACGATCGCTCTGATTGGCTGTTGAAAATGAAACAGCCAATAAGAGCAAATTGTAATATTTCACCTATGAAAAGTGGTGAAATATTACAATTCAGCCATGGCCGATGCTGCAATATTATCGGCCATGGCTGGAAACCATGATGTGCCCCCCACCACCACCACCGATCTCCTCCCCAGTCTTCCATTCTGTCCCGTACTCCCCTCCGTCCTCCTGTCCGCTCCGTCCTCTTGTCCGCTCCCCCGTGCTCCGATCCACCCCCCGTGCTCCAATCCACCCCCATGCTCCAATCCCACCCCCTCATACTTACCGAGCCTCCCGGTGTCCGTCTGTCTTCTCCATGGGCGCCGCCATCTTCCAAAATGGCGGGCGCATGCGCAGTGCGCCTGCCGAATCTGCCGGCCGGCAGATTCGTTCCAGGTACCTTTTGATCACTGTGATAAAACCTATCACAGTGATCAAAATGAAAAAAAAAATAGTAAATGAACACCCCCTTTATCACCCCCATAGGTAGGGACAATAATAAAATAAAAAAAATATTTTTTTTCCCACTAGGGTTAGGGTTAAGGTTACGGCTAGGGTTATGGCTAGGGTTAGGGTTAGAACTAGGGTTAGAATTAGGCTATGTGCACATGGTGCGGATTTGGCTGCGGATCCGCAGCGGATTGGCCGCTGCGGATTCGTAGTAGTTTTCTATCAGGTTTACAGTACCATGTAAACCTATGGAAAACCAAATCCGCTGTGCCCATGGTGCGGAAAATACCACGCGGAAATGCTGTGTTGTATTTTCCGCAGCATGTCAATTCTTTGTGCGGATTCCGCAGTGTTTTACACCTGTTCCTCAATAGGAATCCGCAGGTGAAATCCGCACAAAAAACACTGGAAATCCGCGGTTATTCTGCAGGTAAAACGCAGTGCCTTTTGCTTGCGGATTTTTCAAAAATGGTGTGAAAAAATCTCACACGAATCCGCAACGTGGGCACATAGCCTTAGGGTTAGGGTTGGAATTAGAATTAGGGTTGGAATTAGGGCTAGAGTTGGAAAAAGGGTTAAAATTAGGCTTGTGGTTAGGGTTATGGTTAGGGTTAGGGGTGTGTTGTGGTTAGGGTTGGGATTAGGGTTAGGGTTGGGATTAGGGTTAGGGCTGTGTTGGGGTTAGGGTTGTGGTTAGGGGTGTGTTGGGGTTAGGGTTGTGATTAGGGTTATGGCTAGAGTTGTGTTATGATCTGGTGGCCTAAGAGCGGCATGAGACGTACTCTGGAGAATGTGGTAACTGTACTGACCACAGACCCTGGACTTAACACCGCAACTAGAAGTAGCCGTGGGATGTACCTACCAATCCTAGACACCTCGTCACAGCCGGAGGACTAATTAACCCTATAGATAGAAAAGGGAAAACTATCTTGCCTCAGAGAAAATTCCCAAAGGATAGGCAGCCCCCCACAAATATTGACTGTGAGAGGAGAGGAAGGAACATACACAGGCTGAAAACAGAATTTAGCAAAGGAGGCCAATCTAGCTAGATAGAAAAGATAGGACAGAGAACTATGCGGTCAGTATTAAAAATACTAAGAAATGTCCACCACAGATAATACAAAAAAAACTCCAAATCTAACTAAAGACTTGGAGGGTAAATCTGCCTCTCCAGAGATTCCAGCTCGGCTGCATAAATCCTTACACAGATTAAGCTGGACAAGAAAAAACATGCAATGCACTGAACAATGAGGCCCACAACATGTGGGCAGAAAAACAAGCAGAACTTATCTTGAAGAAATGAACTGCAAGCAGGGGCGACCAGGAAGGAATGTGAATCCTCCAGAAACAATGAACAACTGGCACTCACCAAAGGGTGAGGCCAGACTAAATAGCCCCGTCCGAAGTGGACGCACCTGATGACTGCTGTGAAGGACAAACAGCAGCACTACCACTTATAACCACCGGAGGGAGCCCAAGAGCAGAACCCACAACAGAATTCACAACAGTACCCCCCCCCCCTTGAGGAGGGGTCACCGAACCCTCACCAGAGCCCCCAGGCCGATCAGGACGAGCCAAATGGAAGGCACGAACCAAATCGCCAGCATGAACATCGGAGGCAACAACCCAAGAATTATCCTCCTGGCCATAACCCTTCCACTTGACAAGATACTGAAGCCTCCATCTTGAAAAACGAGAATCCAAGATCTTCTCCACCACATACTCCAACTCCCCATCAATCAACACCGGGGCAGGAGGATCAACAGAGGGAACCACGGGCACCACATATTTCCGGAAATAGAAAAAAATCCAGCTCAACGAGGTGGTGAAAAAGCAAAGTCTTGGTACTTTATTCACTTCATATCAAAAAATAGAGGATAAAACAACAGCACAATATAATTAAAAACACTATCTACGCGTTTCTGGTGACATAGCACCCTTAGTCATGATAACTTTAGTGCAGCCTGTTCTATGCTTTTATGCTAGCCACATATTTCCGCAACAAAGATCTATGAAAAACATTATGGATGGAAAAAGAGGCTGGAAGGGCCAAACGAAAAGACACTGGATTGATAATCTCAGAAATCCTATAAGGACCAATAAACCGAGGCTTGAACTTCGGGGAAGAAACCTTCATAGGAACATGACAGGAAGACAACCAGACCAAATCCCCAACCCGAAGCCGGGAACCCACATGCCGACGACGGTTGCAAAACGCTGAGCCTCCTCCTGAGACATCACCAAATTGTCCACAACATGAGCCCAAATTTGCTGCAACCTGTCAACCACAGAGTCCACCCCAGGACAATCAGAAGGCTCAACCTGCCCTGAAGAAAAACGAGGATGAAACCCAGAATTACAAAAGAAGGGTGAAACCAAGGTAGCAGAACTAGCCCGATTATTAAGGGCAAACTTGGCCAATGGCAAGAAAGCCACCCAATCATCCTGATCAGCAGACACAAAGCATCTCAAGTAAGTCTCCAAAGTCTGGTTAGTTCACTCGGTTTGACGGTTTGTCTGAGGATGAAATGCGGAAGAAAAAGACAAATCAATGCCTAGCTTAGCACAAAAGGACCGCCAAAACCTAGAAACAAACTGGGAACCTCTATCGGACACAATATTCTCCGGAATGCCATGCAAACGAACCACATGCTGAAAAAACAACGGAACCAACTCAGAAGAGGAAGGCAATTTAGGCAAAGGTACCAAATGAATCATCTTATAAAACCGGTCACAGACCACCCAGATAACAGACATCCTCTGGGAAACAGGAAGATCCGAAATAAAATCCATAGAAATATGCGTCCAAGGCCTCTCAGGGACCGGCAAAGGCAAAAGCAACACACTGGCGCGGGAGCAGCAAGGTTTGGCGTGGGAGCAGCAAGGTTTGGCCCACGCACAAGTCCCACAGGACTGCACAAAAGAACGAACATCCTGTGACAAAGAAGGCCACCAAAAGGACCTACTAACCAAATCTCTGGTACCAAAAATCCCAGGATGGCCAGCCAACACAGAACAGTGAACCTCAGAAATCACTTTACTAGTCCATCTGTCAGGAACAAACAGTTTCCCCGCTGGACAGCGATCAGGTTTATCAGCCTGAAACTCCTGAAGAGCCCGTCGCAAATCAGGGGAGATAGCGGAAAGAATCACCCCCTCCTTCAGAATACCAACCGGCTCAAGAACCCCAGGGGAATCAGGCAAAAAACTCCTAGAGAGGGCATCAGCCTTAACATTCTTAGAACCCGGAAGATACGAGACAACAAAATCAAAATGAGAGAAAAACAGGGACCATCGAGCCTGTCTAGGATTCAGCCGTTTGGCAGACTCGAGGTAAATCAGATTCTTATGATCGGTCAAGACCACAATACGGTGCTTGGCCCCCTCAAGCCAATGTCGCCACTCCTCAAATGCCCACTTCATAACCAACAACTCACGATTGCCGACATCATAATTGCGTTCCGCAGGCAAAAACTTTCGAGAAAAGAAGGCACACGGTTTCATCAAGGAACCATCAGAATTCCTCTGAGACAAAACGGCCCCTGCCCCAATCTCAGAAGCGTCAACCTCAACCTGAAAAGGAAGAGAAACATCCGGCTGACGCAACACAGGGGCAGAAGTAAATCGGCGCTTAAGCTCCTGAAAGGCAGAAACGGCCTCAGAGGACCAATTCGTTACATCAGCGCCCTTCCTCGTCAAATCAGTCAGGGGTTTAACCACACTGGAGAAGTTGGCAATGAAACGGCGATAAAAATTAGCACAGCCCAAAAATTTCTGAAGGCTCTTCACGGATGTGGGCTGGATCCAATCATGAATGGCCTGAACCTTAACCGGATCCATTTCTATAGATGATGGAGAAAAAATGAAGCCCAAAAAAGAAACCTTCTATACTCCAAAGAGTCACTTAGACCCCTTCACAAACAAGGCATTATCACGAAGGACCTGAAATACCATCCTGACTTGTTTCACATGAGACTCCCAATCATCTGAAAAAATCAAAATATCATCCAAATATACAATCATGAATTTATCAAGATAATTCCGAAAAATATCATGCATGAAGGACTGAAACACAGATGGGGCATTAGAGAGTCCAAATGGCATCACAAGATATTCAAAATGGCCCTCGGGCGTATTAAACGCAGTTTTCCATTCGTCACCCTGCTTAATACGAACAAGATTATATGCCCCTCGAAGGTCAATCTTAGTAAACCAACAAGCCCCCTTAATCCTGGCAAACAAATCAGAAAGCAAAGGCAAAGGGTAATGGAATTTGACCGTGATCTTATTCAAGAGGCGATAATCAATACAGGGTCTCAAGGAGCCATCCTTCTTGGCAACAAAAAAAAAACCTGCTCCCAATGGGGAAGAAGATGGCCGAATATGCCCCTTCTCCAAAGACTCCTTAACATAACTCCGCATGGCGGCATGGCGGCATGTTCAGGCACAGACAGGTTGAAAAGTCGGCCCTTAGGGAACTTACAGCCTGGAATCAAGTCAATAGCACAATCACAGTCCCTATGCGGTGGAAGGGAACTGGACTTGGGCTCATCGAAAACATCCTGGAAATCTGACAGAAACTCAGGAATTTCAGAAGAGGGGGAGGAGGAAATTGACATCAGAGGAACGTCATCATGAACCCCCTGACAACCCCAACTAGTCACAGACATAAATTTCCAATCCAACACCGGATTATGTACCTGTAACCATGGAAACCCCAGCACAATAGCATCATGCAAATTATGCAACACCAGGAAACGACAATCTTCCTGATGGGCTGGCGCCATGCACACGGTTAACTGTGTCCAAAACTGAGGTTTATTTATAGCCAATGGTGTAGCATCAATGCCCCTCAAAGTGATAGGACTCTGCAAAGGCTGTAAGGGAAAACCACAACGTCTGGCGTCTGGCAAATTCTAAGTCCATTAAATTTAAAGCGGCGCCTGAATCCACAAATGCCATGACAGAAAATGACGATAATGAGCAGATCAGGGTCACAGATAACAGAAATTTAGGTTGTACAGTACTGATGGTAACGGAATTAGCGATTCTCTTGGCACGCTTAGGGCAATCAGAAATAACATGAGCAGAATCGCCGCAGTAAAAGCACAACCTATTCTGACGTCTGAATCCTTGGCGTTCAGCTCTAGACACAATCCTATCACACTGCATTGGCTCAGGACTCCGCTCGGAAGACAACTCCATAGTGTGCACAACTCTGCGCTCACGCAAGCGCTGATCAATTTGAATGGCCAGAGACATAGAATCACTCAGACCTGCAGGCGTGGGGAACCCCACCACAACAACTTTAACAGATTCAGAAAGACCCTTTCTGAAAATTGCCGCTAAAGCATCCTCATTCCATTTAGTAAGCACAAACCATTTTCTAAATTTCTGGCAATACGATTCTGCCGCTTCTTGACTCTGACACAGGGCCAACAAGGTTTTCTCAGCATGATCCACAGAATTAGGTTCATCATACAATAACCCAAGCACCTGAAAAAAGGTGTCTACATTAAGCAAGGCCGGATTCCCAGATTCCAGGGAAAATGCCCAATCCTGAGGGCTGCCACGCAACAGAGATATGACAATTTTTACCTGCTGGATGGGATCACCAGAGGAACGGGGCTTCAGAGCAAAAAACAGTTTACAATTATTTTTAAAGCTCAGAAATTTGGACCTGTCCCCAAAAAACAGATCAGGGGTAGGAATTCTAGGCTCCAAAACAGGAGTCTGCACGTTATAATCAGAAATACCCTGTACTCTAGCAGCAAGTTGATCCACACGAGAAGCAAGTCCCTGAACATACATATCAGCGCCTAACTCTTGAGCCACCCAGAGGTAAAGAGGGAAAAAAAAAAACACAGAGTACAGAAATAAAAATGGCTCAGCACTTTCTTTCCCTTCTTTTGAGATGCGGTTAACTCATTGTTGGCCAGTTGTACTGTTATGATCTGGTGGCCTAAGAGCGGCATGAGACGTACTCTGGAGAATGTGGTAACTGTACTGACCGCAGACCCTGGACTTAACACCGCAACTAGAAGTAGCCGTGGGATGTACCTACCAATCCTAGACACCTCGTCACAGCCGGAGGACTAATTAACCCTATAGATAGAAAAGGGAAAACTATCTTGCCTCAGAGAAAATTCCCAAAGGATAGGCAGCCCCCCACAAATATTGACTGTGAGAGGAGAGGAAGGAACATACACAGGCTGAAAACAGAATTTAGCAAAGGAGGCCAATCTAGCTAGATAGAAAAGATAGGACAGAGAACTATGCGGTCAGTATTAAAAATACTAAGAAATGTCCACCACAGATAATACAAAAAAAACTCCAAATCTAACTAAAGACTTGGAGGGTAAATCTGCCTCTCCAGAGATTCCAGCTCGGCTGCATAAATCCTTACACAGATTAAGCTGGACAAGAAAAAACATGCAATGCACTGAACAATGAGGCCCACAACATGTGGGCAGAAAAACAAGCAGAACTTATCTTGAAGAAATGAACTGCAAGCAGGGGCGACCAGGAAGGAATGTGAATCCTCCAGAAACAATGAACAACTGGCACTCACCAAAGGGTGAGGCCAGACTAAATAGCCCCGTCCGAAGTGGACGCACCTGATGACTGCTGTGAAGGACAAACAGCAGCACTACCACTTATAACCACCGGAGGGAGCCCAAGAGCAGAACCCACAACAGAATTCACAACAGAGTTGGGATTAGGGTTAGGGGTGTGTTGCGGTTAGTGTTGGAGTTAGAATTGAGGGGTTTCCACTTTTTAGGCACATCAGGGGTCTCCAAACGCAATATGGCGCCACCATTGATTCCAGCCAATCTTACGTTCAAAAAGTCAAATGGTGCTCCCTCCCTTCGGATCCCGACAGTGGTTTACCCCCACATATGGGGTACCAGCATACTCAGGACAAACTGGGCAACAATTATTCCTGTTACCCTTGCGAAAATTAAAAATTGCTTCCTAAAACAAATTTTCATTCCTCAAAAATTATTTTTTATTTTCATGGCTCTGGGTTATAAACTTCTGTGAAGCACGTGGGGGTTCAAAGTGCTCACCACACATCTAGATAAGTTCCATGGGGGGTCTAGTTTCCAAAATGGGGTCACTTGTGGGGGGTTTCTATTGTTTAGGCACATCAGGGGCTCTGCAAACGCAACGTGACGCCTGCAGACCATTCCTTCAAAGTCTGCATTTCAAAAGTCACTACTTCCCTTCCGAGCCCCGACGTGTGCCCAAACAGTGGTTTACCCCCACATATGGGGTATCAGTGTACTCAGGACAAACTGGAAAACAAATTTTGGGGTCCAATTTCTCCTGTTACTCTTGTGAAAATAAAAAATTGCGGGCTAAAATATAATTTCTGAGGAAAGAAAAATGATTTTTTATTGTCACGGCTCTGCGTTATAAACTTCTGTGAAGCACTTGGGGGTTTAAAGTGGTCACCGCACATCTAGATAAGTTCCATGGGAGGTCTAGTTTCCAAAATGCCGTCACATGTGGGGGAGCTCCAATGTTTAGGCACACAGGGGCTCTCCAAACGCGACATGGTGTTCGCTAACGATTGGAGCTAATTTTTCATTCAAAACGTCAAATGGCGCTCCTTCCCTTCCGAGCCCTGCCGTGTGCCCAAACAGTGGTTTACCCCCACATGTGAGATATCAGTGTACTCAGGAGAAATTTCCCAATAAATTTTAAGATTCATTTTATCCTGTTGCACATGTGGAAATGAAAATATTGAGGCTAAAAAAATTTTTTGTGAAAAAAAAGAACTTTTTTATTTTTATGTATCAATTTGTGAAGCACCTGGGGGTTCAAAGTGCTCACTATGCATCTAGATAAGTTCCTTGGGGGGGTCTAGTTTCGAAAATGTGGTCACATGTGGGGGAGTTCCAATGTTTAGGCACACAGGGGCTCTCCAAACGCGACATGGTGTCCGCTAACGATTGAAGCTAATTTTTCATTCAAAAGTCAAATGGTGCTCCTTCCCTTCCGAGCCTTGCCGTGTGCACAAACAGTAGTTTGTGACCACATATGAGGTATCGCTGTACTCAGGAGAAATTGCCCAACACATTTTAGGATCCATTTTATCCTACTGCACATTTGGAAATGAAAAAATTGAGGCTAAAAGAAATGTTTTGTGAAAAAAAAGTACTTTTTCATTTTTACGGATCAATTTGTGAAGCACCTGGGGGTTCAAAGTGCTCACTATGCATCTAGATAAGCTCCTTTGGCGGTTTAGTTTCCAAAATGGGGTCATTTGTGGGGGAGCTCCAATGTTTAGGCACATAGGGGCTCTCCAAACGCGACATGGTGTCCGCTAAAGATTGGAGCCAATTTTTCATTGAAAAAGTCAAATGGTGCTCCTTCCCTTCCGAGCCCTGTTGTGCGCCCAAACAGTGGTCACCCCCCACATATGGGGTATCGGCGTACTCAGGACAAATTGTGCAATAACTTTTGGGGTTCAGTTTCTCCTTTTACCCTTGGGAAAATAAAAAAAATTGTTGCTAAAAGATCATTTTTGTGACTAAAAAGTTAAATGTTCATTTTTTCCTTCCATGTTGCTTCTGCTGCTGTGAAGCACCTGAAGGTTAATAAACTTCTTTATTGCGGTTTTGAGCACCTTGAGGGGTGCAGTTTTTAGAATGGTGTCACTTTTGGGTATTTTCAGCCATATAGACCCCTCAAACTGACTTCAAATGTGAGGTGGTCCCTAAAAAAATGGTTTTGTAAATTTTTGTTGTAAAAATGAGAAATCGCTGGTCAAATTTTAACCCTTATAACTTCCTAGCAAAAAAAAATTTTGTTTCCAAAATTGTGCTAATGTAAAGTAGACATGTGGGTAATGTTATTTATTAACTATATTGTGTCACATAACTCTCTCTTTTAACAGAATAAAAATTCTAAATTTGAAAATTGCAAAATTTTCACCAAATTTCCATTTTTTTCACAAATAAACAAAACTTATTGACCTAAGTTTACCACTAACATGAAGCCCAATATGTCACGAAAAAACAATCTCAGAACAGCTAGGATCCGTTGAAGCGTTCCTGAGTTATTACCTCATAAAATGACACTGGTCAGAATTGCAAAAAACGGCCAGGTCATTAAGGTCAAAATAGGCTGGGTCATGAAGCTGTTAATCAGAACCATAGTCCATGGGGGAACCGTGGAGAAAAACACCCAAATTGCCGTAGCAAAACAAATAATCCAAAGGAGTATTGAAAAACCACCTAACTGTAGCATATACCAAATCATTGAAGCCCACAAACTCACATAGATCTCATATTAGGTGCTAATTGCATCCCATTTTATATCCATGCTGGAGTGCTCTGTGCAATTCATAGCGTGCAGTAATATTATATAAAGCCATAGCGTGGTGATCCCAATGTAAACAAAACTCCCCTATCTCAGACTTAATAATAAGGACCCAGGCATACAAAGTTACCTATAAGTGGATGTCCAGTGGCGTGCGTGTTACCTCGGTTTCCCGAGCGCCGCGACACGCGTTTCGCCCTTTCTGCTTCTTCTATGCGTCTATGCCTGGGCAGAGTGACGTTTTTATAGTCTCCATTAGCCAGTAAGCTGCTGCAATCATTTAATCTGTGGGCGCCAGTTCCGTGAAGGACTCCACGCGCCAATCCCTCCACTCCGGATGTAAAGACACTTCCAGACATCCGCCGGGTGGACCGCAAGCAGGAACGCAAGCCAATACCACCAGTGGCACCGCTCAAAGTGTAAGAAGGGAAAGATCCACGCATGCGTACCATCCCCTGGAACTTGGAACATGCCACCGAAAAAGTGCCGCCGTGCGAGATCAAATCCCAATAAATAGAGTGCACTAGTTATAATAGCGGTGAATAAATTAATATACTGTAGTGTATAAGTGAATTGCATAATAGACTAAAACAAGGTGAAAAAGGATCAATTATATGATCCATTAAAGTGATACAGTGATCAAGTGCTTATATTAATATGTTAAAAATTTAATAATAATAATAATAAGAATTTAATCACAATAAAATGCAATATAGTGTATATTAAGTTAATCAAGGTGACCAAAAATTATATTAATCTTATAAAGTGACCAAGTGACGTTAGTGACAAGAACATATCTAACCGATGTACAATATTGACAATACAAATATGAATATAAATGTAAATGTAATTATAACCCCATACATACATATTAACATAATCCTATACACTATCTTCCCAATAAATATATACACCATAAATTTTCCTACATATAACATGGTACTATTATATTAAATTCCCCCCCACATCACCCCCCACATTCGATCACTGGCTCGCTCTTCTTATTTGCATCTCAAAAACATTTCTAGAATTCGCCCTTTTCTTACTTTCGACTCTGCAAAAACTCTTACTGTTTCTCTTATTCATTCCCGTCTGGACTATTGTAACTCTCTACTAATCGGCCTCCCTCTTACCAAACTCTCCCCGCTCCAATCTGTCCCGAATGCTGCTGCCAGGATCATATTCCTCACCAACCGTTACACCGATGCCTCTACCTTGTGCCAATCATTACACTGGCTACCCATCCACTCCAGAATCCAGTACAAAACTACTACCCTCATCCACAAAGCACTCCATGGCTCAGCACCACCCTACATCTCCTCTCTGGTCTCAGTCTACCACCCTACCCGTGCCCTCCGCTCCACTAATGACCTCCGGTTAGCATCCTCAATAATCAGAACCTCCCACTCCCGTCTCCAAGACTTTACACGTGCTGCGCCGATTCTTTGGAATGCACTACCTAGGTTAATACGATTAATCCCCAATCCCCACAGTTTTAAGCGTGCCCTAAAAACGCATTTGTTCAGACTGGCCTACCGCCTCAACGCATTAACCTAACTATCCCTGTGTGGCCTATTAAAAATAGAAAAAAAAAAAAAAACACATAATCAGGTTCCTTGCATCGTGTTCTCATACACTTTATGCAGTTAATAGCACTCTGTGTCTGTACTGCTACATACTTAGGCAGTTAACTGGTTCATGCAGCTTTACATGAACACCCGAGCCTTACACTATGGCTGGTCCAAATAACTAAAGCAATTGTTACCATCCACCTCTCGTGTCTCCCCTTTTCCTCATAGTTTGTAAGCTTGCGAGCAGGGCCCTCATTCCTCCTGGTATCTATTTTGAACTGTGATTTTTGTTATGCTGTAATGTCTATTGTCTGTACAAGTCCCTCTATAAGTTGTAAAGCGCTGCGGAATATGTTGGCGCTATATAAATAAAAATTATTATTATTATATTATTATTATTAAATTAGTATAATTATATATATTATATATATTTTATCATTGCAAGATATCCATTTTAACTCTTAAAAACATAATCCCAATATCCATATAGATACTAAATATATTTCCCAATTATAACCATATAAGAATTGATATGTACGTAACCCCAATACATTATTTCAAAAATTAGTAACCCACATCAATACACACATCAATATATATATATATATACTAGACTGTGGCCCGATTCTAATGCATCGGGTATTCTAGAATATGCATGTCCCCGTAGTATGTGATTCGCGGCAGACTGTGCCCGTCGCTGATTGGTCGAGGCCGCCCGACAAACCGTCGACCACTCCATATAAGGTATGGTCTACAAACCGCCAACCACTCCATATAAGGTATGGTCTACAAACCGCCGACCACTCCATATAAGGTATGGTCTACAAACCGCCGACCACTCCATATAAGGTATGGTCTACAAACCGCCGACCACTCCATATAAGGTATCCTGTTTGTAGACCATACCTTATATGGAGTGATTTCCAGGACAGACAGACAGACAGACAGACAGACAGAAAGACAGACAGACAGACAGACAGACAGACAGACAGACAGACAGACGGAAAAACCCTTAGACAATTATATATATAGATATATATACACATACAATAAACTAGTGATCAGTGCTCCCATTAGTAACGATTAGATATTAATCAACAATTCTTCATTATTCCAATGACGAGCATCCTTCAAGGGACCGGCGTAGAAATATCACCGCACTCTCCACGATGATACGGCAGCTAGAGGACCAATAATTTATACTTTAGTTCTCTTGTTGAACTCGAGCCTGGGAACTTTTCAGAATATTTTCTCACGCTCGAGTTCATATGAGTTCATCCAGCAAAGGGCACATCACCGCGAATCGAGGTAACTACAGTACATTCCCCTGCATTCCATTCATTCACCAAGTTTTACAGACAGGAGCACAGCTGCATTAGCAGAGCTCCTGGGTGTAAAATGATTTAACCTCTTCAGATGGATTTACAGCGTGGGACAAGACTGAACGACGGAAGGTATGGAATATTGTTGTTTGTTTTTTTAACTGGGAAGCCTGGGAAAAGTTCCCACGCTCGAGTTCATATGAGTCCATCCAGCAGAGGCCGCATCGTGGGACATGACTGAACGACAGAAGGTATGGGATATTGTTGATTTTTTATTTTTCCTTTTTTACAGAACGAGGGTCTTCAGGTGGATTAAGAGTATAATAAAATATTAAAACACCATGTGTCTTTATTTCATTAAAATACTTTTTAATAATGTGTGTTTTATTAACCATTTTGTACTATTGGATTAATAATGGATAGGTGTCATAATTGACGCCTCTCCATTATTAACGTGGCTTAATGTCACCTTACAATAGCAAGGTGACATTAACCCTTCATTACCCCATATCCCACCACTGCACGGGTGTGGGAAGAGAGAGGCTAAGTGCCAGAATACAGATGTGCCTTTTCTGGGGTGGCTGGGGGCAGATGTTTTTAGCCGGGGGGTCCTATAACCATGGTCCCTCTCTAGGCTATTAATATCTGCCCTCAGTAACTGGCTTTCCCACTCTGGCGGAGAAAATTGCGCGGGAGCCCACGCCAATTTTTTGCGGGATTTAACCCTTTAATTTAATAGCTAGAGCCCCCAAATTTTACACAGAGACACTTCTTACATTAGTAAAGAGGAATATGTAATAAAAGAAGGGATATGAGATGGTTTACTGTATGTAAACCATGTCTCATATCCTGTCGGGTTTGTGAAGGAGATAGGAAAAGCCGGCAATAGAATTACCGGCTTTTCAGCTATCTAGCGCTGAATTAAATATAAATATATATGTATATACTGTATATATATATATATATATATATATATATATATATATATATATATATATATATATATATATATACAGCATATATATATATATATGTAAATATATATATATATATATATATATATATATGTGTGTCTCACTGACATATATATATACTAGCTATTGAACCCGTTCTACGCCCGGGTGGCGAGCATTTATATTGGTATATGGTCTCCATCCTGGTATGTGCTGCTCCCATCTTGCTCTCCCATCCTGTCATGTGCTGCTCCATCCTGCGCCCCATCCTGTCATGTGCTGCTCCACCGTATCATGTGCTGCTCCATCCTGCATCCCCATCCTGTCATGTGCTGCTCCACCGTGTCATGTGCTGCTCCATCCTGCGCCCCCATCCTGTCATGTGCTGCTCCACCGTGTCATGTGCTGCTCCATCCTGCATCCCCATCCTGTCATGTGCTCCCATCCTGCGCCCCCATCCTATCACGTGCTGCTCCATCCTGCGCACCCATCAGTGCGGGCGGCTGTGCTGAGTGCGGGCGGCTGTGTGTGGCTGTGCTGGGTGCGGGCGGCTGTGGGTGGCTGTGCTGGGTGCGGCGGCTGTGGACGGCTGTGCTGGGTGCGGTGGCTGTGCTGGGTGCGGTGGCTGTGCTGGGTGCGGTGGCTGTGCGTGGCTGTAGGCGGCTGTGCGTGGCTGTAGGCGGCTGTGCGTGGCTGTGGGCGGCTGTGCTGGGTGCGGCGGCTGTGCTCGGTGCGGCGGCTGTGCTGGGTGCGGCGGCTGTGCGTGGCTGTGCTGGGTGCGGTGGCTGTGGTGGGTGCGGCGGCTGTGGGTGGCTGTGCTGGGTGCGGTGGCTGTGCTCGGTGCGGCGGCTGTGCTGGGTGTGGCGGCTGTGCGTGGCTGTGCTGGGTGCGGTGGCTGTGGTGGCTGCGGCGGCTGTGGGTGGCTGTGCTCGGTGCGGCGGCTGTGCGTGGCTGTGCTGGGTGCGGTGGCTGCGGCGGCTGTGGGTGGCAGTGCTGGGTGCGGCGGCTGTGGACGGCTGTGCTGGGTGCGGCGGCTGTGCTGGGTGCGGCGGCTGTGCGTGGCTGTAGGCGGCTGTGGGCAGCTGTGCGTGGCTGTGCTGGGTGCGGCGGCGCTCGATGCGGCGCTGTGCTGGGTGCGGCGGCTGTGCATGGCTGTGCTGGGTGCGGTGGCTGTGGTGGGTGCGGCAGCTGTGGGTGGCTGTGCTGGGTGCGGCGGCTATTGACGGCTGTGCTGGGTGCGTTGGCTGTGCTGGGTGTGGCGGCTGTCGCCACCTGACCTGATTCATTTCCGCCGCCATTTTCTTGGTCCTGCTCCCGGAATCGGCGCCTGCGCAGTCCGCGCTTTCCGGCGCCATTTTCTTGAAGACACACTGCAATGTGTCTTCAAGAAAATGGCGCCGGAAAGCGCGGACTGCGCAGGCGCCGGTTTCGGGAGCAGGGGGACATTCATGGCCCGGAATAGCGTCGGTGGAACGGGACAGGTAAGTATACTCACCCTCCGCCTCCTGGCTCGTTCCTGTTTCTCCGTTGGAGATCGCGGTGTGCGTTCAGCGCTTACGCATACCGCGATCTCCTGGGAGCGTCACTCTGTGGGGTCCAGACTGCGCCAGCGCTTGCGCTTACGCAGTCTATCAAGGCTTCGGACAGAGTGACGCTCCCAGCGTTATATTATAGATATATATATATATATATATATATATATATATATATATATATATATATATATATATATATTATACCTTATTCTATGTGTACACATTTATTCTACCTATTCTATTCTGTCAGTGTGATTTTACTGTACACCGCACTGAATTGCCGGCTTTTCTATAGAACACCGCTGCATATTTCTCGCAAGTCACACGCATGGTCCGTGTGTAATCCGTAATTTTCTCGCCCCCATAGACTTTCATTGGCGGATTTTTTGCGCAATACGCTGACAAACGCAGCATGCTGCGATTTTCTACGGCCGTACAAGACCGTATAATACGGATATGTAATATACGGCAGATAGGAGCTGCCCCATAGAGAATCATTGGGCCGTGTGTAATGTGTATTTTCTGGACGTATTTTCTGCGCTCATATGTCCATAAAACTCGCTAGTGTGACGCCGGCCTTACACTTCTAAGAGCTCTTCAAATTGGTTATCCACAAAAGGTTTTTTCAAGTGTGGATCATATCCTTGTAAAACCTGTTCTTATACAAAAAAAACTGCAGTTTTTTCTTGCATTAAAAAACAAAAAAACATTTCAGAAAAAGTTTTTTAAACTGCAATTCAGATTATGTGGTTTACATCATTGAGTGCGTAGATTGTAAACTGCTTTATGTTGGCTCTACTTTTTTTATTTGTATGACATTGTACAACCTACCATTCGACATGTGTCTAACGCTTCCAATCATTTTATAAAAGTTCATAATAGACAAACCTCATCTTTAAAAGTTTTTGCAATAGAACCAATTTATAAAAACATACGAGGTGGGGATAGAGAGAGGAAACTGCGTGATAGAGAAGCCTTTTGTATTCTTTGTCTTAATACCAGGGCACCATTGGGATTGAATCTTAGAAAAGAAATATTATATTACTAATTATAGTTATTTTGTTATTACGGTAATTTTTTTTTCTTCATGTGTAGATTTATTTTATCTGTGTATGTATTGTCATTCTCACAATTTTTGTTTATTTGATTAGTTGTTTTTTTAGCAATTTTTACATGTGGTCTGCTAATTATTTTCCATCTGTTGGGCACAGCTAGAAGGCGTGGATTCTCCACTTTTGTACTGAAGACTAAGAACACAGCAGTTGTTTGAAACGCGTTCAGTTGTACATTGCTGCTCCCTAGCTATCTTGTTGGTCATTTGTAAGCCCTTGTTTCAATTTTTAATGTTTGAATAAATAATTTTTTGATATTTTACATCCTGGAGCTGGATTCCCACATTTTTCTTCTCAAATTTTCTACGTCTTGGCAGAGATGTAATTTCCGTGCTCGGATGATACCACCACAGCGATTCAACTTCTAATGGGTGAGCTGAAATAACTTTTTTTTTTTTCGTGCTTTTACAGATAAAAGCAGGCTCACTCTGAGCACATATGGCAGATGTGACAAAGTCTGAAGACTCTGTGGAGAATGTTCTGCTGCATGCAACGTCCTCCAGCATGACTGGTTTGGCAATGGGTCAGTAGTGGTGATGGGAGGCATTTCTTTGGAGGGACGCACAGCCCTCCATGTGCTAGCCAGAGGTACCCTGGCTGCCATTAGTCACCGGGATGAGATCCTCAGATCCATTGTGAGACCATATGCAGGTACAGTGGGCCCTGAGATCCTCCTGATGCATGCCAATGCTAAGCTTTATGTGGCTGTAGTGTATCAACAGTTCCTGCATGATAACAGCATTGATGCTATGGACTGGCCTGGCCTTTCCCCAGACCTGCATCCAATCGAGCACATCTGGCACATCATGTCTCGTTCCATCCACCAACGCCATGTTGCAACGCCGACTGTCCAGAAGTTGACAGATGCTTTAATCCAGGTCTGAGAGGAGACCCCACGGGAAAACATCCACTGCCTTATCAGGACCATACTAATGGGAAATGTAATAAGAAATTGTATCTAGGCATATACAAATGCTACATATAGACCTCCTTCGGCGGCTGCGGTTTGTTGAACGTTCTGTGTGGACTTCGTTTGACGGCTCTTTGAAGTGAGAGCGCACACAAGGGAAAGGTCATCTCTGTGTTATTCGCTAACCTATTCGATTTGCTACCTGATCAGAGAGATGAATCTAGATCACATTTGATTATATGTGGCATTTGTATATGCCTAGATACAATTTCTTATTACATTTTTCATTATTACATTTTAAGAACTTAAAAATAAAAAATAAAAATAGATATAAGTATGTAATGAAAATAACCAATAATGAAAAGACCTATATATACAAGTAAATCTCTTTTCACCTCCCTAGTTTAAAAAAAAAAGTTTTTATCTGTTTAGGTGGGACCTGGATACGTTTTTTCTAATGCTCGTAGACCTTTTTAGATCACCACCCGCACAGAGAGAGGTGTTGGATTAGATCTATGTATAGGTGTTTCTTGCTTGAAATTTAAGTTTTTGTTTTTTTGTGTGAAAGTACATAGGAGAGGTAAAGTTACAACATGTGTGTACAATATTTTTAGAGTTTAGAGTATTTACAAATCTCATTGTTAGACAAATTGACCAATAGTTTGATAGATAGCGATTGGTTCCTCAGCTAGTACAACCACACTCATTGGTAAAGGAAATGGGGTACAAATAGGTTTCAAAAAATTATTTCATTATACACCTGATGAAAGCCCACACGTTTTTTACATCAGTTTGAACTGTCTATATAATGTTTTATTAAGTTTTTTATAATCTCTGTATCATAGCTAATAAAATAATACCAAATCCATCATCAGAGATATATGGGTTTTTAGGATATACAACCCTTTTTGTCAACATTGATTTAAGGATCCTTATAAAGAAATATTGTCCTAATTTATCTACGTGGAGTTTTTTTTTCTGGGAGAGGAAAATCGCCATCCATGGTACTACACGCAGCATACCGGTGGATGGATCACCCTTGTTTGTATACTCTTCTTAGTGTTGTGCCTCATTGTACAACCAAATCATGTGAGTACAATTAAATTTTTGTTTCTCGCCTAAAAAGATATACCTATTTACCACACTTAAATGGCTCTCTCTCTTCCTTTTCCCTCATCCCCTCTTTCCCAGGACCCCATTCACACATGATAAAATGAATAATGTCAATCAAAAGTGTAACTCGTCCTGGAAAAAACAAGCTCTCATATGGTTATGTAAACAGAAAAATACAAAGGCTATGGCTCTTGGAAGGATAGGAAGAAAAAATGAAAGTGCAAAAACGGAAAATTGCCAGTCGGGAAGAGATTAAAACAGAAAGAGGATTATCTATTTAACCTAAGGGCTCGCTCACATGAACGTCGATTCTATCATGCAAGTGAATCGGGCTGATTATGCTAAAGTTGCTCGGATCAAACTCTATAAGACATTGATCCAAATGTCACTTTCGTGTGATCTGATTTTCTTGCCTGAGAAAATTGCAGCACATGTGCGGAGAAGATGGAGAACTTAATTTCTCCTTCTTCTCCATTCTCTGTATCCACACTAATGGGACTGCACTTGGATGACATCCAAGTGCAGTCCGATGTTTTACACACACCCATAGACTTGAATGGGTGCGTGTGATTCAATAATCGAAGGCACTCATAGCATGCTGCAATTGTTTTCTCGATTCGAATTGGCATGAGAAATAAAAAATCGCTGATCTGCACTGTCTCATGGCATAACATTGGGCCGAGAGCTATCCAATAAAACATCAGATAGCACTCAGCCGAGTTATATGATCATGTGAGCGAGCCCTAATCATTATACTTAAAGTACATAAAGCAAATGCACATTTCCTAAATGAAATATTTAATAATGCCTTTTATATAACTCTATGCAATGTCTACACTTATGTTTGCATGTAAGCAGTATGTCTAAACTAACCAGGTCAAGACGCTTGTATGACCCAGCAATCACATAGTTTTTATTCCCCGTCACTTCTGATAATGGTGCAGCACCCCAGGTGACCGGTTGCTGTAGTGATGTTGCTTTCCCTTTGGAGAGGGTAATGTCATGCTCAGAGGCAATGAAGTTCTCTTCACCAGGTAAGGCACACACACGCAACACAATCTGAATCCAGGCCAGGAGGGGGAGCTCAGGACCCGGATTCAGGGGAGCTTCCCTAAGCTTTATGTATCCTGACCTGGAGGAGGAGCTAGGCAGTCGGACTTAGTCTCCAGGAGGGAGAGATGGAAGAAGGAAGTCTGGAACTGAGTGCAGACAGAGAGGCCTGGCAGCCACGAGGGATCTGCAGCCACTGGAAGGAGAGAGAGAACCTGAAGGGTTGTTGTATGTCGAGAAGCCGGAAGGTAAAGAGCAGAGGAGAAAGGGCTCAGAGGGGAACAGCGGAAGGACACCCTCAGAGCCAGAGCGCAGTGCCGGGAGCCAGAGGCTTTTGTGGGACTCTAGGACACAGAGCAGAACCGTAGGGCCAAGAACTGTATGTAATTGGCCCACACCACACCTGAGACGCATCAGCAACTAAGGAGCCCGGGGCACGATAGAGTCCCTGTAAAAAGGCTCAAGCTGCCCGTCATGCAGGTACCTGTCCCAGGAGAGGGGGAAAACTGGAGGATCCTGTAGGAAGCTTCAGGCAGCAGGGACCTCACCTTTAACGGCGCTAGAGGAAAGGCTCAAGGACCTCTACTGGAATAAGGACCTCTGGGCCAGCCAGACCACCATCAACCCTGCCTGGTGCCCTGCACTGTGGCTTACCATCTGCAGCAAACCAGGAAAAGACTTACTACTTGTCTCCTCCATTTATTCATCGGCACATACCAACATCTTGGCTGCACACTATAGGACCTCTGGGGACCCCGCTTCACCTGTGGGAAGTGTACCATCATAGCTGCGACAACATCTCCCGGAGGACCCCTTTAAAGCAGCGTCGGTCCCCACTGACTGAACACCACAGGTGGCGTCACGACAGACTTATAGACATTTTCAACATTTTCACCTTTAAGACCTAACCCCCCTTTTATTGGACCCCCAGGGCCATGGACCGGGTCGCAGCCACCGTGACATCCCCTTTAAGTCGACCGGACCCGGTACCGAGTAAACCGCTGCCCCGGCTGGACGATCCAATGGCACTTGACAGAATATTTTTCATTGATCACTACTCCAATGATACTGCAGAAGCAAACACAGGTGCTGCCGATGGTACAGTGAGGTACATCCCGCCACTTTACTAATAGTTATCACCACTGGCTATTCCTCATCACCAAAAAAGGATCAAGCACACGCTGAACAGTTGCCAGCAAGAACTGATAAGAGGAACATCGACAGTTTGAGGTACTCCGCAATGTGTGACAACAGGTCTACTGATACGGCGTTTGGTGGGAATTCTATTTGAGGTCTCTTTCAGACCTATGCTGATAATTGTATTGGCAGTGGTTGAGTGGTCCGTTCAAGCCATTATCCAGGTATATGTGTCTATGATTACTCTCTAACCACTTTGTACTATGCTGTTTGATTGACCTTATAGTATGACAGCACTGACCATTTTGTTTTTTTAATGGGGTGTTTTTAAAGATTTTTTGACAATTGTTTGTAAAACATTCGTGTTAATTGAATCTGATATTCTATGACAATTCATCATTAATTGATGATTATTAAATAGTGTATTATTTGTGCTCCAAGAGTAATGTATAGATCACTGCATTTTCATTATTGGCACCTTGCAATATTGGCTATAGCTGTAATATGCAACAGGGCTTATGGTACAGTGTTGGGTGTCTGGAGCTGAAGACCTACCTTTCAGCTGCTTTGAAGGAGGTCCATTTCCAAAAGGAGACACCTTGGTGGCCACTTTTAGTAACCAGCATGTCCAGATGGGGCTGTCCAGGAAGAGACTGCACCACCAGGGTTTCAATTCATAGAAGTGCTTGGATGATAAAGTGTGTTTAAATGGGAAGATGAACGAACAACGTTTATATTACATGTAACTATTCAGCAGTAAACAATGCTACGCATGTTACTGGAATCTATGGGAATATTTTTCAAACTATGGTTCAGCTTTATAAACAGAAATGAGTGGCCTATTTCCATACATCTTTTAATGGATACACTACCTGTCTAAATGTATACTGTGGTGGCGCTGTGTAGTTATAATAAACATCCCCAGCACCAAGCAGGACCCCCATAAACATAGGTTTTACATATGGTTTCTCCTGTACTGTTATCACAAAGAAAGAGCCTAATTATTTAAAGTCAGGATGGAATTTCCGATCCAATGAAATACAGTAAATGGCTGCCTATGGATCCATAGTAGTCTGAAATCCTTAAGAAAAAGATGACTAATCCACCCAATGAACCGGTGAAACCAGAGAAATCCAGAGCCCAAAAACCAAACCCAGTCACTACCCTTACTGACAAGCGAGAACTGAGAATCAAAAAAGAAAGAAAGAGAAGTAAGCTGAGGAGAATGGAAGAGAAGCCAATTTGCCTTCTCATAACGAAGGTTTACAGTCACCAAAAACAGGAAGAATTCAATTAGTCAGAGTCACGCGGAGAAAACCCAGCAACAATGCATTTGGACAGACGTGCATATAACCCAAATCCTTGCCAATTATGTCGGAAGTATGTGTACAATCTTATGATCGGGCATTGTGGAAACCCATCATACTGTAGCTTTTTACCACGATGTGTAATATAGCTCATTGGCTGCAAAGGTTTTTTTTATAATAATAATAATGTTGTTTTGTTGCTTCTTTTTAAGGCTAGGTTCACATTGCGTTAGGGCAATCCGTTTAGCGCTAGCGCTAGCGGATTGCGCTAACGCAATGTATTTGTAGGGGTCGCGTTAACGTCCCCGCTAGTGCAGATTCCCGATCTGCGAGAGCGGGGAACGGACCTCGGGCGCGCCGCGGACGCTGCAAGCAGCGTCCGAGGCGCGCCACAAAAGAACGGCACATCGCTAGCGCGAGCCGAAAAAGGCACGCGCTACCGATGCGCTTCAGGCAGAAACAACATTGCTGTCAATGGGTGCGCTAACGGACCCGTTCCACGGCGTTGAGACATTTTCACCGTGCAACGCTGTCCGTTAGCGATCACCCAATAACGCAATGTGAACCTAGCCTAAGCTTGAAAGCCATAAGGAAAAGGCCAAGCCTAGGGAAATTTGGAACAGTCAGATTTTGAGACAGATTTTCTTCAGATTGTACAATTGCACACTAGAGGGTTGAGACCGACAGTAAAACTCTACAGCATTTCAACAATATAATGAGCATGAGCATACTTATTTCTCCATGTGAACATTTTCTGTAACATGGATGGTGTTTTAAAAACCTCATACACATTTACTAAACGTTTCTGCAGACTTACAGTGTGGATTCCGTACTACAAATCCACAGCAAACGCATCATGTCTGAGCATATCCTAAAAAGTAATATATATTAATTGAATATAACTTGAGAAAAAAAAACTAATTTGGTGGTTTAGATAAATAAATAAAAATACCAAGCACCTTTTCATATAATCTCTATTTTTACACATGTGGTCGGACAAATTTTCTGTAACTATCATTTATAATCATTACCAAGATATGTCATAGTCTGCAGAGAGATATAGCCAATCTTCTCTAATATCTATGAAAATCACATCAGTAAAGTGCGTGACGTTGGACAGAGACCTAAAAGTGGAACTGTCACCAGATTTTAAGAGACAAATAGCCTCTTCAGAGAGGGAGAGGATTAGATTTCAACATACACACTGTACATAAACACAGGGCCCTGTAGGTTTGGATTTCTTTTTCCATTAATAAAGACCTTCATTTGAAAACTGCATTTTGTGTTTACTTGGGTAATCTTTGTCTAATGTTTAAATTTCTTTGGTGATCTGAAACATTTAATGCCAGAAGGGCTGTATATTTCCAATATTAAAATGAGTATTTATAAAGTCAACCTAAAGAGTGCATTCAACCTCCACCAACCCTGGCTGACTAACAGATGCAGCTTCTACTAAGCAGTGTGAGATCTGGATGAAATTTACACTTTCCATAATGATGATACAACTATTCTGACACAGATTTCAAAGTAAGAACACCTGTCCCATCAGGTTTAAGACATCTACTAATATCGAATGCAGATTGTGATGTGAGAGCTGATAACAGATCTGCGTTAAACATCTTTGGTACTTCTTAAGGCCCCGTCTCACTAAGCGATTTACCAACGATCACGACCAGCGATACGACCTGGCCGTGATCGTTGGTAAGTCGTTGTGTGGTCGCTGGGGAGCTGTCACACAGACCGCTCTCCCCAGCGACCAACGATCAGGGGAACGACTTCGGCATCGTTGAAACTGTCTTCAACGATGCCGAAGTCCCCCTGCAGCACCCGGGTAACCAGGGTAAACATCGGGTTACTAAGCGCAGGGCCGCGCTTAGTAACCCGATGTTTACCCTGGTTACCAAAAAAAACAAACAGTACATACTCGCCTTTCGGTGTCCAGGTCCCTTGCCGTCTGCTTCCTGCTCTGACTGAGCCGCCGTACAGTGAGAGCAGAGCGCAGCGGTGACGTCACTGCTGTGCTCTCACTTCTCACTGTACGGCCGGCAGTCAGTGAGAGCAGGAAGCAGACGGCGAGGGACCTGACGGACATCAGAAGGCGAGTATGTACTGTTTGTTTTTTTTTACATTTACGCTGGTAACCAGGGTAAACATCGGGTTACTAAGCGCGGCCCTGCGCTTAGTAACCCGATGTTTACCCTGGTTACCAGTGAAGACATCGCTGGATCGGTGTCACACACACCGATTCAGCGATGTCAGCGGGGCCTCAACGACCAAAAAAAGGTCCAGGCCATTCCGACACGACCAGCGATCTCGCAGCAGGGGCCTGATCGCTGGTACGTGTCACACATAGCGAGATCGCTATGGAGGTCGCTGTTGCGTCACAAAACTTGTGACTCAGCAGCGATCTCGCTAGCGATCTCGCTATGTGAGACGGGGCCTTTAAGGTACCGTCACACTAGGCGATATCGCCAGCAATCCGTGACGTTGCAGCGACCTGGATGGCGATATCGCTGTATTTGACACGCAGCAGCGATCTGGATCCCGCTGTGAAATTGCTGGTCGCTGCTAGAAGGTCTGCACATTATTTGGTCGCTAGGTCGCCGTGTATCGCCGTGTTTGACAGCAAAAGCGACGATACCAGCGATATTTTACACTGGTAACCAGGGTAAACATCGGGTTACTAAGCGCAGGGCCGCGCTTAGTAACCCGATGTTTACCCTGGTTACCAGCGTAAAAGTTAAAAAAACAAACAGTACATACTCACCTGCGCGTCCCCCAGCCTCTGCTTCCTGACACTAAAGCGCCGGCCCTAAACTGAAAGTGAAAGCAACAGCGGTGACGTCACCGCTGTGCTGTTAGGGCCGGAGCTCAGTCAGCGTCAGGATGCAGAGGCTGGGGGACGCGCAGGTGAGCATGTACTGTTTGTTTTTTTAACTTTTACGCTGGTAACCAGGGTAAACATCGGGTTACTAAGCGCGGCCCTGCGCTTAGCAACCCGATGTTTACCCTGGTTACCCGGGGACCTCGGCATCGCTGGTCGCTGGAGAGCGGTCTGTGTGACAGCTCTCCAGCGACCACACAGCGACGCTGCAGCGATCGGCATTGCTGTCGCTATCGCTGCAGCGTCGCTTAGTGTGACGGTACCCTTAGAGTTTTCTTTTATTGGAAATGAGACATATATTGACCAAAGTATCATTCATTTGACGATCATCTTAAATAGAATATTGTCAGAATTATCCATTAAAAGAAATATCTGAGCAATGTCAAAGGTGTTTATACCCTCTAAAGAGACCTTCTGGAAATCACTATTGTTCTTGTTGGAGAATACAACAGCTGTAGGCTTATACTGGGGGGACTCTGATGAGCAGACAATAGCTGTGTTAATTGTTAGAATTTGTTAATACTGTCATGGATGACCACTTAAGCTACTTTCACACTAGCGTCGTTCGACTCACGTCACAATGCATCGTTTTGGAGAAAAAACGCATCCTGCAAAGTTGCAGGCAGGATGCGTTATTTCTCCATAGACTTTCATTAGCGACGCATTGCGACGGATTACCACACGTCGCATCCGTTGTGCGACGGATGCGTTGTGTTTTGGCGGACCGTCGGCACAAAAAAAACGTTACATGTAACTTTTTTTGTGCGTCATGTCCGCCATTTCCGACCGCGCATGCGCGGCCGAAACTCCGCCCCCTCCTCCCCGGACATTACAATGGGGCAGCGGATGCGTTGAAAAACTGCTTCTGCTGCCCCCGTTGTGATTTTATTTCACAGTATGCGTCGGTACGTCAGCCCGACACACTGCGACCGGTCCGTACCGACGCTAGTGTGAAAGTAGCCTAAGGCCGGCCTCACACTAGCGAGTTTTACGGACGTATGAGCGCATAAACTACGTCCGTAAAACTCGCAAAATAAACTGAACAATTATTCTCAATGGGGCTGCTCCTATTAGCCGTATATTACGGTTCAGTATTCTACGGCCGTACAAAATCGCAGCATGCTGCGTTTGTCACCGTATTGCGCAAAAAAATTGCCAATGAAAGTCTATGGGGGCGAGAAAAATACGGATTCCACACTGACCAGCAGTGTGACTTGCGAGAAATACGCAGCAGTGTTAGTGAAAAGTCGGTAATTCAATTGCCGGCTTTTCATTTCTCCTGCACAAACCCGACAGGATATGAGACATGGTTTTCATACAGTAAACCATCTCATATCCCCTTTTTTTTTGCATATTCCACACTACTAATGTTAGTAGTGTGTATGTGCAAAATTTTAGCGCTGTAGCTGCTGAAATAAAGGGTTAAATGGCAGAAAAAATTGGCGTGGGCTCCCGCGCAATTTTCTCCGCCAGAGCGGTAAAGCCAGTGACTGAGGGCAGATATTAATAGCCAGGAGAGGGTCCACGGTTATTGGCCCCCCCGTGGCTAAAAACATCTGCCCCCAGCCACCCCAGAAAAGGCACATCTGGAAGATGCGCCTATTCTGGCACTTGGCCACTCTCTTCCCACTCCCTGTAGCGGTGGGATATGGGGTAATGAAGGGTTAATGCCACCTTGCTATTGTAAGGTGACATTAAGCCAGATTAATAATGGAGAGGCGTCAATTATGACACCTATCCATTATTAATCCAATTGTTTGAAAGGGTTAAAAAAACACACACACACATGATTTAAAAGTATTTTAATGAAATAAACACAGCGGTTGTTGTAATAATTTATTGTTCTCTCAATCCATCAGGAACACCCTCGCTTGGAAAAATAATAAACGCACAAGATACATACCTTCTGGTGAACCGTCTCGTCCCACGAAGTAATCCATCTGAAGGGGTTAACTAATATTACAGGCAGGAGCCCTACTAAATGCAGCTGTGCTCCGTGCCTGTAATCCCCGGCG
This sequence comes from Ranitomeya variabilis, assembly GCF_051348905.1. Taxonomy (NCBI): domain Eukaryota; kingdom Metazoa; phylum Chordata; class Amphibia; order Anura; family Dendrobatidae; genus Ranitomeya; species Ranitomeya variabilis. The sequence goes on along the minus strand of NC_135234.1, from coordinate 308,227,090 downwards.
AATGAATGAAATGTAGGTCATTGACCTACATTTCCTTCAGTCGCGGTGATGCGCCCCCTGGTGGATGTCCTCATATGACCTGGAGCGTGGGAAAAAGTTCCCAGGCTGCAGTTCATGAGAACATCCAGCAGAGGGCGCCTCACCGCGACTGAAGGAAATGTAGGTCAATGACCTACATTTCATTCATTCGCCGGGGATTACAGACACGAGCACCGCTGCATTTAGCAGGGCTCCTGCCTGTAATATTAGTTAACCCCTTCAGATGGATTACTTCGTGGGACGAGACGGTTCACCAGAAGGTATGTATCTTGTGCGTTTATTATTTTTCCAAGCGAGGGTGTTCCTGATGGATTGAGAGAACAATAAATTATTACAACAACCGCTGTGTTTATTTCATTAAAATACTTTTAAATCATGTGTGTGTTTTTTTAACCCTTTCAAACAATTGGATTAATAATGGATAGGTGTCATAATTGACGCCTCTCCATTATTAATCTGGCTTAATGTCACCTTCCAATAGCAAGGTGGCATTAACCCTTCATTACCCCATATCCCACCGCTACAGGGAGTGGGAAGAGAGTGGCCAAGTGCCAGAATAGGCGCATCTTCCAGATGTGCCTTTTCTGGGGTGGCTGGGGGCAGATGTTTTTAGCCACGGGGGGGCCAATAACCATGGACCCTCTCCTGGCTATTAATATCTGCCCTCAGTCACTGGCTTTACCGCTCTGGCGGAGAAAATTGCACGGGAGCCCACGCCAATTTTTTCCGCCATTTAACCCTTTATTTCAGCAGCTACAGCGCTGACATTTTGCACATACACACTACTAACATTAGTAGTGTGGAATATGCAAAAAAAAAGGGGATATGAGATGGTTTACTGTATGAAAACCATGTCTCATATCCTGTCGGGTTTGTGCAGGAGAAATGAGAAGCCGGTAATTGAATTACCGGCTTTTAACACATATCGCGCTGAATGAAATCTAAATACAGAATATATATATATGTGTCTCAATGACATATATATATATACTGTATATATGTTTTCCCGAACATTTGAGCACATAAATCCATTAGATGTCGGTTTTGCAAGCCTGCGCGAAAATCTCGCAGTACGGATGCCATACGGATTACATACGGAGGATGCCATGCGCAAAATACGCTGACACACCCTGACTACGGATCAATATTTTGGGAACATTTCTCCGTATTACGGCCGTAGTACGGACGTATAATACGTGGCGTATTGTCTTACGCCCAGTGTGAGGCCGGCCTTAGGTGTATTTGTGTCAGTCAATCCTGTAATATTCCCGAATGAAATTATAAAAGAAATGGTTGCTGTATGTCCTAATTTATACAGATCCTTTCCCACATTGTCAAGCCATGTAAGAAAATTACTCCATAATTCTGATATTACATAGCTGAACTTAAAAAAATTACATATCAGATATGGGAGCTTTCAAATAAGATTATACAGCCATTCTAATGTACAGTTTTCAAAGTAAGTACACCATCCTCATCAGGTCTAGATAACTAGATTATATTATAAAATCTAGAGACCGGTTCATTTTTGGCACTTTAATATTCTTAGCCAACGGTTAGTTTAGATGCTTGCTGATCCCTTTCACTGATTTTGAGAAGAGTAGACTTTCAGGTACTGTATTTACTCTATATTCATGTATCTCAAGTCTCTAATCTAACATCGACGGCAACATACAATCTCCAAAATAGTGTCTCCGTCACTTGGGCTCTGTGAATGCACACATTTTTGGTCTACAACAGATGTGCCTATAGGCTTCCACTAGGAGAACTGGTGACTGAGAAAATCTCATTACAACTGCAAGACTTTGATAATAATAATAATCTTTTATTTATATAGCGCCAACATATTCTGGAGTGCTTTACAGACATTATCATTGCTGTCCCCGATGGGGCTCACAATCTAAATTCCTTATCACTATGTCTTTGGAATGTGGGAGGAACCTGGAGGAAACCCACGCAAACACGAGGGAACATACAAACTACTTGCAGATGTCATCCTAGGTGGGATTTGAACCCAGGACCCCAGCGCTGCAAGGCTGCAGTGCTAACCACTGAGCCACCATGCTGGTACAAAGCCAACACTGTGAAGTAATACTACTTTTACAAAGTGCCATATATCAAGCATATATACCGTACTTGAGAAGACAGCTTTTGAATCATTGTCAGCGTTACATACTACATGGCTGGCTGAGATTGTGAAACCTGTGTATAAGTGGCAACCAGAGGTAGCTGAGATTTAGAGAACATGCGAGTAGGCTGCACTATGCTGCTACACTGCCACAGAAGTAACTTATTATTACTTGTATAGCACCATTGAGTCCATGGTGTTGTACATGAGAAGGGGTTATAGCAGGTATAAGAACAGCGCAGCACACCAAGATACACTGATTCTTTTACTCCTGAATTTGGGGAAAAGTGTGGTTACTATGAATAACCGAGATGGAAAATTGTCCTATAACAGCAGCCAATATAGCAATACCCTAAAGTGTTATTAACCCCTTCAACCCCAAGGGTGGTTTGCACGTTAATGACCAGGCCAATTTTTACAATTCTGACCACTGTCCCTTTATGAGGTTATAACTCTGGAACGCTTCAACGGATCTTGGCGATTCTGACATTGTTTTCTCGTGACATATTGTACTTCATGGTAGTGGTAAAATTTCTTCGATATAACTTGCGTTTATTTGTGAAAAAAACGGATATTTGGCGAAGATTTTGAAAATTTCGCAATTTTCCAACTTTGAATTTTTATGCCCTTAAATCACAGACATATGTCACGCAAAATACTTAATAAGTAACATTTCCCACATGTCTACTTTACATCAGCACAATTTTGGAACCAAATTTTATTTTTGTTAGGGAATTATAAGGGTTAAAAGTTGACCAGAAATTTCTCATTTTTACAACACCTTTTTTTTTAGGGACCACATCTCATTTGAAGTCATTTTGAGGGGTCTATATGACAGAAAATACCCAAGTGTGACACCATTCTAAAAACTGCACCCCTCAAGGTGCTCAAAACCACATTCAAGAAATTTATTAACCCTTCAGGTGTTTCACAGGAATTTTTGGAATGTTTAAATAAAAATGAACATTTAACTTTTTTTCACACAAAATTTATTTCAGCTCCAATTTGTTTTATTTTACCAAGGGTAACAGGAGAAAATGGACCCCAAAAGTTGTTGTACAATTTGTCCTGAGTACGCTGATACCCCATATGTGGGGGTAAACCACTGTTTGGGCGCATGGCAGAGCTCGGAAGGAAAGGAGCGCCATTTGACTTTTCAATGCAAAATTGACTGGAATTGAGATGGGACGCCATGCTGCGTTTGGAGAGCCCCTGATGTGCCTAAACATTGAAACCCCCCACAAGTGACACCATTTTGGAAAGTAGACCCCCTAAGGAACTTATCTACATGTGTGGTGAGCACTTTGACCCAACAAGTGCTTCACAGAAGTTTATAATGCAGAGCCGTAAAAATAAAAAATCATATTTTTTCACAAAAATGATCTTTTCGCCCCCATTTTTTTATTTTCCCAAGGGTAAGAGAAGAAATTAGACCACAAAAGTTGTTGTGCAATTTGTTCTGAGTACGACGATACCCCATATGTTGGTGTAAACCATTGTTTGGGCGCAGGGCAGAGCTTGGAAGGGAAGGAGCGCCATTTGACTTTTCAATGCAAAATTGACTGGAATTGATATGGAACGCCATGTTGCGTTTGGAGAGCCCCTGATGTGCCTAAACATTGAAACCCCCCACAAGTGACACCATTTTGGAAAGTAGACCCCTTACGGAACTTATCTAGATGTGTGTTGAGCACTTTGACCCAACAAGTGCTTCACAGACGTTCATAATGCAGAGCCGTAAAAATAAAAAATCATATTTTTTCACAAAAATGATCTTTTCGCCACTATTTTTTTATTTTCCCAAGGGTAAGAAAAGAAATTAGACCACAAAAGTTGTGAAATTTGTCCTGAGTACGAAGATACCCCATATGTGGGGGTAAACTACTGTTTGGGCGCATAGCAGAGCTCGGAAGGGAAGGAGCGCTATTTTACTGTTCAATGCAAAATTGACTAGAATTAAGATGGGACGCCATGTTGCGTTTGGAGAGCCCCTGATGTGCCTAAACATTAAAACCCCCCACAAGTGACACCATTTTGGAAAGTAGACCCCCTAAGGAACTTATCTAGATGTGTTTTTAGAGCTTTGAACCCCCAAGTGTTTCACTACAGTTTATAACGCAGAGCCGTGAAAATAAAAATTCCTCTTTTTTTTCACAGAAATGATTTTTTAGCCCCCAGCTTTGTATTTTTACAAGGGTAACATAATAAATTGGACCTCAAAAGTTGTTGTCCAATTTGTCCTGAGTACGCTGATACCACATATGTGGGGGGGAACCACTGTTTGGGCACATAGCAGAGCTTGGAAGGGAAGGAGCGCTATTTTACTTTTCAATGCAAAATTGACTAGAATTAAGATGGGACGCCATGTTGCGTTTGGAGAGCCCCTGATGTGCTTAAACATTAAATCCCCCCACAAGTGACACCATTTTGGAAAGTAGACCCCGTAAGGAACTTATCTAGATGTGTTTTGAGAGCTTTGAACCCCCAAGTGTTTCACTACAGTTTATAACGCAGAGCCGTGAAAATAAAAATTCCTCTTTTTTTTCACAGAAATGATTTTTTAGCCCCCAGTTTTGTATTTTTACAAGGGTAACATAATAAATTGGACCCCAAAAGTTGTTGTCCAGTTTGTCCTGAGTACGCTGATACCCCATATATGGGGGGGAACCACTGTTTGGGCGCACGGCAGAGCTCGGAAGGGAAGGAGCGCCATTTGGAATGCAGACTTAAATGGATTGGTCAGCAGGCGTCACGTTGCATTTGTAGAGCCCCTGATGTACTCAAACAGTAGAAACCCCACACAAGTGACCCCAAATTGGAAACTAGACCTCCCAAGGAACTTATCTAGATGTGTTGTGGGAACTTTGAACCCCCAAGTGTTTCACTACAGTTTATAACGCAGAGCCGTGAAAATAAAAATTCCTCTTTTTTTTCACAGAAATGATTTTTTAGCCCCCAGCTTTGTATTTTTACAAGGGTAACATAATAAATTGGACCCCAAACGTTGTTGTCCAATTTGTCCTGAGTACGCTGATACCCCATATGTGGGGGGGAACTACTGTTTGGGCGCACGGCAGAGCTCGGAAGGGAAGGAGCGCCATTTGGAATGCAGACTTAAATGGATTGGTCTGCAGGCGTCACGTTGCATTTGCAGAGCCCCTGATGTACCTAAACAGTAGAAACCCCCCACAAGTGACCCCATATTGGAAATTAGACCCCCCAAGGAACTTATCTAGATGTGTTGTGAAAACTTTGAACCCCCAAGTGTCTCACTACAGTTTACAACGCAGAGCCGTGAAAATAAAAAATCTTTTTTTCCCACAAAACTTATTTTTTAGCCCCCAGTTTTGTATTTTCCCAAGGGTAACAGGAGAAATTGGACCCCAAAAGTTGTTGTCCAATTTGTTCTGAGTACGGCGATACCCCATATGTTGGGGTAAACCCCTGTTTGGGTACACGGGAGAGCTCTGAAGGGAAGGAGCACTGTTTTACTTTTTCAACGCAGAATTGTCTGGAATTGAGATCGGATGCCATGTCCCGTTTGGAGAGCCCCTGATGTGCCTAAACAGTGGAAACCCCCCAATTATAACTGAAACCCTAATCCAAACACACCCCTTACCCTAATCCCAATGGTAACCCTAACCACACCCCTAACACTGACACACCCCTAACCCTAATCCCAACCCTATTCCCAACCGTAAATGTAATCCAAACCCTAACCCTAACTTTAGCCCCAACCTTAACTGTAGCCTTAACCCTAGCCCCAACCCTAGCCCTAACCCTAACCCTAGCCCTAACCCTAGCCCTAACCCTAGCCCTAACCCTAAACCTAGCCCTAACCCTAGCAATAACCCTAGCCCTAAACCTAGCCCTAACCCTAGCAATAACCCTAGCCCTAACCCTAGCAATAACCCTAGCCCTAACCCTAACCCTAGCCCTAACCCTAGCCCTAACCCTAACCCTAGCCCTAATGGGAAAATGGAAATAAATACATTTTTTTTATTTTTTTATTTTTCCCTAACTAAGGGGGTGATGAAGGGGGGTTTGATTTACTTTTATAGCGGGTTATTTAGCGGATTTTTATGATTGGCAGCCGTCACACACTGAAAGACACTTTTTATTGCAAAAAATATTTTTTGCGTTACCACATTTTGAGAGCTATAATTTTTCCATATTTGAGTCCACAGAGTCATGTGAGGTCTTGTTTTTTGCGGGACGAGTTGACGTTTTTATTGGTACCATTTCCGGCACATGACATTTTTTGATCGCTTTTTATTCCGATTTTTGTGAGGCAGAATGATCAAAAAACAGCTATTCATAAATTTCTTTTGGGGGAGGCGTTTATACCGTTCCGCGTTTGGTAAAATTGATAAAGCAGTTTTATTCTTCGGGTCAGTATGATTACAGCGATACCTCATTTATATCATTTTTTTATGTTTTGGCGCTTTTATACGATAAAAGCTATTTTATAGAAAAAATAATTATTTTGGTATCGCTTTATTCTCAGGACTATAACTTTTTTATTTTTTTGCTGATGATGCTGTATGGTGGCTCGTTTTTTGCGGGACAAGATGCCGTTTTCAGCGGTACCATGATTATTTATATTCGTCTTTTTGATCGCATGTTATTCCACTTTTTGTTCGGAGGTATGGTAATAAAGCGTTGTTTTTTGCCTCGTTTTTTTTTTTTTTTCTCACGGTGTTTACTGAAGGGGTTAACTAGTGGGGCAGTTTTATAGGGTGGGTCGTTACGGACTCGGCGATACTAAATATGTGTACTTTTATTGTTTGCTTTTTTTATTTAGATAAAGAAATGTATTTATGGGAATAATATATTTTTTTTTTCTTTATTTAGGAATTTATTTTTTATTTATTTTTTTACACATGTGGAAAAAATTTTTTTTAACTTTTTTACTTTGTCCCAGGGGGGGACATTACAGATCAGTGATCTGACAGTGTGCACAGCACTCTGTCAGATCTGCGATCTGCTGTGCAGGGCTGCAGGCTTACCAGCACCTGCTCTGAGCAGGCACTCGGTAAGCCACCTCCCTCCCTGCAGGACCCGGATGCCGCGGCCATCTTGGATCCGGGACCTGCGGCGAGGAGGGAGGTAGGAGACCCTCGGAGCAACGCGATCACATCGCGTTGCTCCAGGGGTCTCAGGGAAGCCCGCAGGGAGCCCCCTCCCTGCGCGATGCTTTCCTATACCGCCGGCACACCGCGATCATGTTTGATCGCGGTGTGCCGGGGGTTAATGTGCCGGGGGCGGTCCGTGACCGCTCCTGGCACATAGTGCCGGATGTCAGCTGCGATATGCAGCTGACACCCGGCCGCGATCGACCGCGCTCCCCCCGTGAGCGCGGCCGATCGCGTATGACGTACTATCCCGTCGGTGGTCATACGGGCCCACCCCACCTCGACGGGATAGTACGTCAGATGTCAGAAAGGGGTTAATAGAACTTCTGCATGGATTTGCACAAGTAAACATTTACCTTCCGTAAAGTAAGGCTATGTGCACACGTAAGAAATGTGGTGCAGAATTTTCTGCACTAAATCTGCATCTCCTGGCAGAAAACGCAGGTGCAGATTTGATGCAGTTTCTGTGCAGTTTCTATGCAGTTTTTGTGCAGATTTTACCAGTGCAGATTTTTATCATGGAGGGGTGCAGAAACGCTGCAGAACTGCACAAAAGAAGCAACATGCACTTCTTTGAAATCTGCAGCGTTTCTGCGCAGATTTTTCTGCACCATGTACACAGCTTTTTTTTTTCACATTGATTTACATTGTACTGTAAATCACAGTGCAGTTCTGCAGCGTTTCTGCAGCAGAAAAATCTGCTGCAGTTCTGCACCAATTCTGCACTAAATCTGCATCGTGTGCACATACCCTAAGGCCATGTTCACACTTTGCGGGTTTTACCGCGGATCCGCGGCGATTTTGATGCTGCGGGTCCACAGCAGTTTCCATAGCGTTTACAGTTACATGTAAACCCTATGGAAACCGCAAACCGCTGTGCACATGCTGCGGGAAAAACCGCGCAGAAACGCAGCGGTTTACAACCCGCAGCATGTCACTTCTTTGTGCAGAATCGCTGCGATTCTGCACCCATAGAAATGCATTGATCCGCTTTCTTCCCGCATGGGGCTGTGCCCACGATGCGGGAAGTAAGCGAATAATGTGTGGTTGCCACCCGGGGTGGAGGAGAGGAGACTCTCCTCCAGGCCCTGGGAACCATATTTGGGGTAAAAAAAAAGAATTAAAATAAAAAATAATGATATACTCACCTCTCAGCGCTGCACGTGGCCGTCCCGTCTCAGTTGCTGTGCGAGCAGGGCCTGAGATGACGTTGCAGTCACATGACCGTGACGTCACGAAGGTCCTTCTCGCTCAGCATCTTTGGAACCGGAACGCCGCGTGCAGCGCCAAGGAGATCGAGACGTCAGAGGGTGAGTATAACCAATTTTTATTATTTTTAGCATTACTATTGATGCTGCATATTGCTGCAATTGCAGCATCAATAGTATAGGAGTAAACCCGCAGCGGAAACCGCAAAACAAACAGCGATAAATCTGCAGGGATAACCGCAGCGGTTTTGCCCTGCAGATTTATCAATTCCGCTGCGGGAGAACCCGCAGAGGACGCCGCAAAGTGTGCACATAGCCTAATAGTCAGTATTGATGGCTTTTGTTACTAATAATCTCTTGTTAAGACTGCGCATAATCAGCAATGGAGTGTACACTACCAGTGCCGTACTGCTAATCGCTGCAGAGCATGCGGTTGCTATGGAGCCCGTGAGTCTGTGGGGTCTGATGCCAGCACTGGCACAGGCTCCCCTGCCCGACTTTCAACTGTATCTGCATCCTAGATGCCGATACAGTTAAAAGCAGTGATGGAAGAGACAGTGTCTCCCATTGTGTCTGACGTCTCAGCGCAGTGAGCTCGATGACGTCATTACATCACGCCCACTGGACTAAGCAGTGTAGATCTCCTACTGCAGGGACCGAAGTAGTAGGGGAACAGGGAGAGGCGAGTACTTGTTTTTTTTAAATCAATAAGTACTATGTGGGGGCCATTATACTATTTAGAGCACTATTTGGGGGCAATCATACTATTTGGAGTGCATGTGGGGGCCATCATACTATTTGGAGTACTGTATGGGGGCCATCATACTATTTGGAGTGCTGTATGGGGGCCATCATACTATTTGGGGAGCATCATACTATTTTCAGGGCTGTGTGGGAGACAAACCCTGTTTGTAGGGTTGTGTGGTGGCCAATTATATTGTTTGAAGGTCTGTGCAGGGCCCATTATACTGTGTGCAGGGTTGTATGGGGTCCATTACACTCTGAAGAGAGCTGTGTGGGGACCATTATACTATGTGCAGGGTTGTGCTGAGGTCATTATCCTTTGGAGGAATATATGGGTGCCATTATACTATGTGGAGGGGGGTTGTATGGGGGGCCATTATACTATGTGGAGGGTTATATGGGGCCATTATGCTATGTGGAGGGTTGTATGGGGGGCCAATATATTATGTGGAGGGTTATATGGGGGCCATTATGCTATGTGGAGGGTTGTGTGGGGGCCATTATGCTAAGTGGAGAGTTGTGTGGGGGTCATTATACTCTCTGGAAGGCTATGAAGGGAACCATTATACACTGCTCAAAAAAATAAAGGGAACACTCAAATAACACATCCTAGATCTGAATGAATGAAATATTCTCATTGAATACTTTGTTATGTACAAAGTTGAATGTGCTGACAACAAAATCACACAAAAATCATCAATTGAAATCAAATTTATTTACCAATGGAGGCCTGGATTTGGAACGATACTCAAAATCAAAGTGGAAAATCAAATTACAGGCTGATCCAACTTCAGTGAAAATGTCTAAAAACAAGGAAATGATGCTCAGTAGTGGGTGTGTGGCCTTCACGTGCCTGCATGACCTTCATACAATGCCTGGGCATGCTCCTGATGAGGCGCCGGATGGTCTCCTGAGGGATCTCCTCCCAGACCTGGACTAAAGCATCCGCCAACTCCTGGACAGTCTGTGGTACAACGTAACGTTGGTGGATGGTGCAAGACATGATGTCCCAGATGTGTTCAATCAGATTCAGGTCTGGGGAATGGGCAGGCCAGTTTATAGCTACATGAGGTCTGGCATTGTCATGCATTAGGAGGAACCCAGGGCCAACCACACCAGCATATGGTCTCACAAGGGGTCTGAGGATCTCATCTCGGTACCTAATGGCAGTCAGGCTACCTTTGGCGAGCACATGGAGGGCTGTGCGGCCCTCCAATGAAATGCCACCCCACACCATTACTAACCCACTGCCAAACCGGTGATGCTGAAGGATGTTGCAGGCAGCAGATCGCTCTCCAAGGGGTCTCAAGACTCTGTCACATGTGCTCAGTGTGAACATGCTTTCATCTGTGAAGAGCACAGGGCGCCAATGGCGAATTTGCCAATCCTGGTGTTCTGTGGCAAATGCCAAGCGTCCTGCATGGTGTTGGGCTGTGCGCCAGCCCTGGCTAACATCTTTTTGGGCTGGTGGGAAGAATTTTTTGTCTACAAATCTGACTCCTTTAGAATACATGTTCAACAGTGACACAGGTTCATTGATGTCTTCTTCACATGGACCGGTACTGAACAGGAGTGTCTTCAGTTTCTACAGGAATTAAATCGAAATGAGTTTAACATTGTCTTGACACATACTTTTTCTTTTATATCAGTTACTTTTCTGGACTTGAAGGTCTCCATTCAGGAAGATGGCCTTATCACGGAACTTTTTCGTAAACCCACAGCAACAAATAGTTTACTCAGGTAAGGTAGCTTCCACCCCCATCACACCAAAAGGGGTATTCCTGTTGGCCAATTCTTGCGAATTCACCGTAACTATAAGTTGGATGAAGATTTTTCTCTCTGAACTAGAATCCTTAAGACCAGGTTTCGAGAACGTGGCTACCCCAAGAAATTGATCTCTTCTGCATTTCAAAGGGCCAGGGGGCATAGCCAGGATTCCTTACTTTCTTCCAACAAACGTTCCAAGGACAAATTTGTCCGTTTCATCACGGACTATAATGACCAATGGAGTCAGGTGAGAAACATTCTTACGACCCACTGGGACATGCTTACTACGGATGATCAAACTTCGCCTCTTGTAGCCCCTCGTCCCCTCATGACTGCTAAGAGGGCCCCCAATTTGGGGGATATTTTAACAAGGAGCCACTTTACACGTCCTTCCATCAGACTGAATCGGGGTACCCGCTTGAGGGGGTTTTTCCCTTGTGGGGATTGCAGTGTCTGTCCCTATGTTCCTGTCACTAAGGATTTCTTTACCAATCCCACTGACCAGAAAATTTATCATTTAAGGTCGTATATTAACTGCAAGATCACTAACATCATTTAAGCTATCATTTGCCCCTGCAGCAGGGTCTATATAGGTCAAACCTCTCAGGAATTCAGGAAAAGAGCACAGAAGCACCTTTCCACAATACAGTTAGCGTCCTCCGATGCCAAAAAGGGTAAGACCCTGACCCCGGTGGCCTCCCATTTTTTGACCAAACATGGTGGGTAGGTCACTAATATTCGATTTTTTGGTTTACAGAGGTTTCACCTGAATACTAGAGGCGGAAATCTCAAGAAACTTTTACTTCAAACCGAATCACGCTGGATCTTAAACCTACGAAGCCTAGCTCCCAATGGCTTTAATGAGGAGCACCTTTACACAAGCTTTTTGGGATGATGTCTTCATTTACTTGTTATTTATTGTATTTTGTATGTTATATAGGTTTTTTTTTCTTTATGTGCAATGTACTCGTGTAATGTATGATTTATATGTGCACATTTACATTATATATTTTCATTCAATTTATTTTTATGTACCTTAGCTCTTTTTTTCCTGTTATTTTTCCTTTTTATTTTTTGCTTGTCCATATTTATTTTTATTTTTTCTCCTTTTTTTTCCCCTTATATTTCTCATTTTTCTTTACTTATGATTTTTCCTAGCGTACTGTTCAGCACCACCCAACACGGTGTGTCTCATTATATGTAACCCTTTATCATAAGGGCTGCTGGCACATAGGCACTTTCAATTGTGTGTTTGTTTGTTTTTTGCTTCTCCCCTGGGCCCATATTTCTTTTTGCGCTTTCTATTGGCAGATTTGAGCATATGGGGGGGGGGGGTAAAAACCCACTATATGTTATATGGTTCCCCTTATTATAGGGGTTGCTGGTACATAGACACTTTGAAATGACCACCCTTTGCGCACAGATATACACTCACCGGCCACTTTATTAGGTACACCTGTCCAACTTCTTGTTAACACTTAATTTCTAATCAGCCAATCACATGGCGGCAACTCAGTGCATTTAGGCATGTAGACATGGTCAAGACAATCTCCTGCAGTTCAAACCGAGCATCAGTATGGAGAAGAAAGGTGATTTGAGTGCCTTTGAACGTGGCATGGTTGTTGGTGCCAGAAGGGCTGGTCTGAGTATTTCAGAAACTGCTGATCTACTGGGATTTTCACGCACAACCATCTCTAGGGTTTACAGAGAATGGTCCGAAAAAGAAAAAAAATCCAGTGAGCGGCAGTTCTGTGGGCGGAAATGCCTTGTTGATGCCAGAGGTCAAAGGAGAATGGGCAGACTGGTTCGAGCTGATAGAAAGGCAACAGTGACTCAAATCGCCACCCGTTACAACCAAGGTAGGCCTAAGAGCATCTCTGAACGCACAGTGCGTCGAACTTTGAGGCAGATGGGCTACAGCAGCAGAAGACCACACCGGGTACCACTCCTTTCAGCTAAGAACAGGAAACTGAGGCTACAATTTGTACAAGCTCATCGAAATTGGACAGTAGAAGATTGGAAAAACGTTGCTTGGTCTGATGAGTCTCGATTTCTGCTGCGACATTCGGATGGTAGGGTCAGAATTTGGCGTAAACAACATGAAAGCATGGATCCATCCTGCCTTGTATGGAGCATCTTTGGGATGTGCAGCCGACAAATCTGCGGCAACTGTGTGATGCCATCATGTCAATATGGACCAAAATCTCTGAGGAATGCTTCCAGCACCTTGTTGAATCTATGCCACGAAGAATTGAGGCAGTTCTGAAGGCAAAAGGGGGTCCAACCCGTTACTAGCATGGTGTACCTAATAAAGTGACCGGTGAGTGTATATATTTTTTATGCTGCGCTTTCTATCAGCATAATTTGCCTCATGATATAGGTGCCAGTCTACTAGCAAATATGGGCCCTCTGTACAATGGTCTCGGTGATATTTCTATATTCCTCCCACATGAAAGGGTTTTTTTCCTCTCTGCACATGCGTCTATCCTGGACAGGATAGTCTTCCGGCTTTTCACCGCTCTGCTCCCCACACACCAGCCATATGTTACGCCTGATTGCTCCACTATTTAAGGTTGGTTGATCCCCTTCCCAGCACACTTCCCCTGACGAAGCTGCTGGTTGCAGCGATACGCGTGGGGCTCCCCACATCGCCTCGGTCCCTTGGCTATTGACCCCTGGACTTCATGCCCTGACACCCATTTCACTGATTCATCTGGTAAATCAGATGGCTTTTTCAGTCCTGTATGTCCTTTTTTTCTCTTTTCCCCTCTCTTTGTGCAATTGTTTTCAGCGTTCCTCCATTTCTTACACAACCAGGGAACTGCTCACTTTTCTACTTGCTAAGAGGGGTTTATACTTCTATATCAGGATTTATTGTATTGTGATCTTGCACTATGTTCCTTTTTCTTCTGTCTCCCTGGGGACGCCCGATGTGAGACTTCATGTGATTTAACATTTATTGGCATTGATATTGTTTTCCAGGGCAGATTGTCCATGTGTGCACACATATATATGCTGCACTTTGCCTTGACATTGTAATGTTATGTCCTAGTCATATGGGACTTCTGGCTATGTGTTTTGTCTTTTAATGGTTTTATTATGTCTACTAATAATGTTGAAATTATGTGCAATATTTGTCTTGTGATTTTGGGTGTGTGCCTTGTATGCACGGGTCTTTTTCTCCTCCTCTCCACCTGCATGGTGTTGGACTGTGAACACAACCCCCATCTGTGGACGTCGGGCACTCAGACCATCCTCATGGAGTCAGTTTCTAACTGTTTGTACAGACACATGCACATTTGTGGCCTGCTGGAGGTCATTTTTCAGGGCTCTGGCAGTGCTCCTCCTGTTCCTCCTTGCACAAAGGCTGAGTCAGTGGTCCTGCTGCTGGGTTGTTGCCCCCCTATGGCCCCCTCCACGTCTCCTGGTGTACTGGCCTGTCTCCTGGTAGCACCTCCAGCCTCTGGACACTACTCTGACAGACACAGCAAACCTTCCTGCCACAGCTCGCATTGATGTGCCATTCTGGATGAGCTGCAGTACCTGAGCCACTTGTGTGGGTTGTAGAGTCCGTCTCATGCTACCACGAGTGTGAAAGCACAACCAACATTCAAAAGTGACCAAAACATCAGCCAGAAGGCATTGATACTGAGATGTGGTCTGTGGTCCCCACCTGCAGAACCTCTCCTTTATTGAGGGTGTCTTGATAATTACCAATAATTTCCATCTGTTTTCTATTCCATTTGCACAACAGCATGTGAAATTGATTGTCCAACAGTGTTGCTTCCTAGGTGGACAGTTTGATTTCACAGAAGTTTGATTTACTTGGAGTTATATTCTGTTGTTTAAGTGTTCCCTTTTTTTTAGCAGTGTACTTTTGGAGGGCTAATGTGGGCCATTAAAATATGTACAGTTCATTATACGATGTAGAGAGTTGTGTGGGGGCCACTATACTGTATGGAGAGCCAATATACTGTATGAGGGCCATTGTATTGTATGGAGGGCCATCATACTGTATGGAACACTGTGTGGGAGCCATCATACTGTACATCTATACAGGGATTGTGTGTCGGAGCCATCATGGTGTGTGGGGGACTATAGGGGCCATCATACTGTGTTGGGATCACTGTGGGGATATCTTAATTTGCAGGGGGGTACTGTAGGATTATCATACTGTGTATGTGGCAGAGTACTGTGGGGGAATTAATTCTAGGAATATCTCACTGTGTTTGGGGGCACATTTGTTGGCATCATACTTTATGGGGGCCATGAAAGTGGTATCTTTGTGTGTGTGTGGGAACACCAAGGGGCTTCAATGGGGACAAAATCACTTTGTAAGGAGTCAGAACTGCAAAGTTGTGGAATATGCTCTTCTGCAATTCCACCAAATATTGTTGTTGTTTTTTTTTGGGGGGGAGGGGGGCGGTTAGGACTTCTGCAATGGGGCCTCATGATTTCTATGCACATCCTTGTAAACAACGATCTTAAAGAGAATATGACAGTAGATTCATGATGTCAGAACCATGGCCATCATGAATCAGGCACTGGCTGCATTATTGCAGCCATGTATGTTTTGTTTCTCTAAAAAGCAGCATTTTAGAGGTAAACATACACAGATGTAATAATGCAATAATGTAGTGTCTCATTCATGCTACTGTGAGGTTCCCTTTACAGCATGTAGTCTACTGGTGGGCAGCAGGAAAGTAACTGGGAATTTAAAGCTGACAGCATTGCATAGTACATCTAACACCTTCCCAAGACCTGAGGAAGAAATAATAGAAACTGTTGACCCTTTGCACTTATATGAACAAAATGGACAATCCCTAGCATGCTATAAATGAAACTGTACAAAGATCACGTGACCACCTTTACCTGATAATGTGAAACCTGTGATGTGGAGGATTTGAGATCAAAGCTAGATCATGCCAAGGCACAATTGCAATTACACAAAGTAGAGAATAGTGCTTGAATAATTTCAGTGGAAACATATAGATAACTGACTGTACTTATAATGCCCCCAAGTGTACATAGAAATGCACTGACCACCAGCCATAACAAGGCTAGGGCTACATGGCAACTTTGGTTATGACACAGATCTTGCTGTTACATGGCAGCGCAATACAAGTGAATGGGGTCACATTGCGACATCAAGGGTACAGTGACAGCAACAAGTAAATCACAAAAAATCCAACTGGGTCTGATATTTTGCAAACTGCTTGTCACAGTACTCTCATCCAACTCAATTGTACTGTGCTGCAATATAGCAGTGGCATATAGCAATCTTTGGCCACGCGACCTGCGTTGTGGCCAAAGTCGCTATGTAGATCTAGCCTTAAACCACTGCCAGGTAGTGATTGACATTCATTACATCATGATAATAGCACCTGTCAAGGTTTGGGATACAATTGATGACAAGTGTAATTCATCTTGAAGCTCTTGTGATGAAAACAGAAAAAAATGTAATGTGCACAGATCCGAGCAAATGGCAAGGGCTAAATTATGATGCTTTCATTGATAAGTAACAACTAAAAATAGTAAGGACAACCGGTGAAGAGGTGAGGTCACAGGTGCTCATTGATGCATGTGTGGATAGAAGGATGGACTATGTGGTCAGATCTGAAAGAAGGGTCATTGGAACATAAATTATTGAAAATGTTAATGTTGGCCGTTCTAGAAAGACTTCTGAGCACACAGATCATCACAGCTTTCTGCATATGGTGCTATGTAGAAGAAGACCACTCAGATTGCTCATGCAGACCTCTACAATGGGCTTTTTGAGTATATGAACTGGGCTATATAGCAATAGAAAAAGGTGGCCTGATATAAAGAATCATGTGTTCTTAATCATCATGTGGGACACTATTAGAGTTGAGAAAAAAGATTTGCAGGACCCTAGTCCAGCAGCCACATCAGTCGTCTGCGGTCACAGGACCAGAGGCCTTCCAACTTCTTCCTACCTGCTGGCATCCCTGTTGCCTCTTCGGATTAGTAAGCCTGACACATGTTCATTCCCGCATCAATGCGTTCACAATGATGACATCACACCTACTAATTAAAAGAAGCTGCGGGAGGTATAGGAAGGTTTGCTGTGGTCTAATGAAGTGGCAGCTGGACAAGGGTTCTGCAAGCTTGGTGCTTGGCATGGGTGTGCTTGCATTGCTCACATGGGAAAGTGATGGCACTAGGAAGAGCTGTGGGATTCAGGCAATCAATTAAAAGCAATGTGATGCCTTGGGCTTTTAATAGGAAATCCTGAAATTCATGTGGATGTAGCTTTAACATATACTACCTACTTAAACATTGTTTTAGACCAAGTACACTCATTTATGACAGTAGTAGTCCGTTTAAGCAGCATAATGTTCATTGCCACAAAGTAAATTGTTCAGGATGGGTTTAAAAGAAATGAGGAAAGGGTTTAAGATTTTAATCCAGTGTCTGTGGGGTGAAAACCAGTCGTCAACAATTCTGGTAGTATGAGGAGGACGTGCACAATTTTAGGCATGTGTTTTTAATACAATGGCTTTAGTTTTCCTTTTTTGTTTTTATTGAAAATCTTTCAGATTTTCTAACGAAAAATCGCTATAGTCAATTAAAAATATAGGGATACCGATAGCTGTAAGTCAAATGACATACCTGTGTGTTATATTCAAAACAGAGGTATTGGCAGGATAACACAAAATTGTGATAAACATCAGACCATGAAAGTATCTGTGATTAATGTAGGTACGGTCTATACTTACAATTAAATGGTGTCTTTCATAAACAGATGAACTCTATAAAACAGAGCCACAGAACAGAATACTGATCTTAAAACAACGGTAGGTTTACTGGCCATTTATTACAGCACCTACTATTCTATTTTATAATTAGGGTATCTTTATTATATAGGCTTTTGGGGATGATCAGTATTTCTATACATCCATCTGTCATTTAAAGGAATGATTGTCACTAATTCGCTCTGCCTAGGATCTGCCTCCGATAAGCTGGTTAAAGAATATAAAGCAACACTAAATCCTTACAAGACTGATCTACTTAGGAGTGACAAACTCTTGTGCACTCTGTCACCCTACTGAGGGAAAAAAGACAATCTCCACAAATGCATGAGTCATCTCCTTCAACACACAATGCACAGTACAAGTGGTTAAGATGGACTCTACAATGTGTATACACAAGTCATTTTTAAATCATGGTGGCCACTTCAGTCAAGGTGCTGGAGAAGCATCTAACTGACATGAGGAGACTTACACAGGCAATGCTCCCTGGAAAAAGGGTATAAAAATTACCTCTCCCCACTGTTCTTTACTGAAGGACAAGAGATTAGAAATGTTGCAAGGCTTATTGAAAGGTCAGATATTGACTTAAAGGGTAGCTACTTCCAATAGGTGGAACTAAAAACCCCGCTTTATTACTACTGGAAAAGAGATCATTTGTTTCACCTTTACTGTAATGAATGTGGAAAAACTGGTATTTATTTCTAAATATATTTGATTCCAAGGTAGAGCAAGAGCAACATCACTCGCCTTTTTGTGGTTATAAAAGTAGGATCCTAATCCAAATGTATACAACTCTTTATTCCGAGTACATACCACTTTATTTTGTATTGCTCCTTAAAATGTAAACGTGACCTGTTTGTCCAAACTCCATGGAGCTTTGTCAAAAACAGAGTTCCGAAAGTAGGAGAAGGTATCGGTAAATTATTGTAAAATGGAATAGTGCTTCAGAAAAATTATCTGAGCTGTGTCAGGAGTACACCTTCTATTTAATTATACACAGCAAAACAACAAGTAGAGAGAAATTATATGCATATATGATTATCATAAAAAATATTGGCTATAATGCAGGAAACAAAAGACTTGTGGCGAGTCAGCTTCCATAGTAAACACAGAAAAATGTATAATCAAGAAACCTAAAAACAATAAAAATGTAAAAACTCTCTAAAGATATGAATTAGGCAACTGTGGACTTGTGATATAAATACCAAATCCAGGAATAGTCCAGGATATAAATCCAAGAACCTGCCATACACAAGGGGCTGCTGTAGATGATGCTGATAAAACACAAGGGACACAGCTTAGATTTGTGAAAAAGTCTATAGCACAAGTGTAACATACAAAACTATACAGTTCATGATAGTGCCAACTGTCTATTGTTTAGTGGGTCATCACCAAACTGTAATATGGTGAATATGGTTGCTTTTGTTCAAGATATTGTACAGTACTTACCCCTAGATGATGCGAGTCCTTGAAAGTCAAGAAAATATGGTGTCTCGCCCAACAAGACCAATAAAATTTGTTTTTGAGCTTACCCAATATAGAATGTCAATTGTATTTACAGTCCCTAAAATGCCAAAAATGGTATAGCTGGTTATTCTATCAACACTTTTTTGTTTCACATGTGAATTTGTGACGTTAGAATCGTTGAGGTTTTCCGCCATCACATGATATTTCATAAAAGTTTTTTTTTAAAAAAGAACAGTAAAAGGAATTATATTCCAACCTCCAATATTGTTTAAATAGCTCATACTTTATAGCGACTAACGAGCCTTTAACCTTCATGACCTTGGGATTTTCCATTTCTCCGTGTTCGTTTTTCGCTCCCCTCCTTCCCAGAGCCATAACTTTTTTATTTTTCTGTCAATATGGCTATGTGAAGGCTTATTTTTTGCGGGACGAGTTTTACTTTTGAATAACATCATTGGTTTTACCATGTTGTGTACTGGAAATCGGGAAAAAAATTCCAAGTGTGTTGAAATTACAAAAAAAGTGCAATGCCACACTGGTTTTTTGTTTGGCTTTTTTGCTAGGTTCACTAAATGCTAAAACTAACCTTCCATTATGATTCTCCAGGTCATTATGAGTTCATAGACACCTTAAATGTCTAGGTTTTTTGTATCTAAGTGGTGAAAAAAAATTCCAAACTTTGCTAAAAAAAAAAAAAAATTGCACCATTTTCCGATACCCGTAGAGTCTCCATTTTTCATGATCTGGGGTCGAGTGAGGGCTTATTTTTTGTGTGCTGAGCTGATGTTTGTAATAATACCACTCTTGTGCAGATACGTTCTTTTGATCGCCCATTATTGCATTTTAACATAATTCTGGGTTTTTTTATCGCTACGCCATTTAGCGATCAGGTTAATCCTTTTTTTTATTGATAGATCGGGCGATTCTGAACATGGCGATACTAAATATGTGTAGGTTTGATTTTTTATTGTTTTATTTTGAATGGGGCGAAAGGGGGGTGATTTAAACTTTTATATTTTTTTTATTTTTTTCACATTTTTTTTAACTTTCTTTTTTACTTTTGCATGCTTCAATAGCCTCAATGGGAGGCTAGAAGCTGGCACAACTGGATCGGCTCAGCTACATAGCAGCGATCATCAGATGTAGCTGAATTGCTGGCTTGCTATGAGCGCCGACCACAGGGAGGCGCTCACAGCAGGCCGGCATCAGTAACCATAGAGGTCTCAAGGACCTCTATGGTTACTATCCTGATGCATCGCTGACCCCCGATCATGTGACGGGGTCGGCGATGCGCTCATTTCTGGCCCGATGGCCAGAAGCGCCAGTTAAATGCCGCTGTCAGCGTTTGACAGCGGCATTTAACTAGTTAATAGCGGTGGGTGGATCGCGATTCCACCCGTCGCTATTGTGGGCACATGTCAGCTGTTTAAAACAGCTGACATGTCCCGGCTTTGATGCGGGCTCACCGGATGTCATACGGATGTTGCGATAAAAAAAAAATCGCATGACACTCGCATGACACTCGCATTACAATCACATGATTTTCCTCCGTTTTTTTGGTCCGTAAATCGGACCGTTTTGTCTCTTGCAAGTGGAAATGAGCCCTAATACCATTGAAAAAATAGCATAACATTCTAAGAAAGGGACCTCATTAGCTGCAGACCTAATGCGACTTCTAACATCATTTATGATAATTCTAACATGCCCACTGTCTTGGTGTCATCTTTGATTCAGATCTTTCATTCACTCCCCAGATTTGATCACTTGCCTGCTCATGTCACCTACACCTCAAAAATATCTCTAGAATTAGACTTTTTCTTACCTTTAACCCCTTAACGACCGCCGATACGCCTTTTAACGGCGGCCGCTAAGGGTACTTACGCTGTGGAAAAAGTGAATAGCGCCCCCCAGAGTCGGATTTTCTCTGGGGTCTCGGTTGCCGAGGGTAGCCGAGACCCCAAAGAACATGATCGGGGTCGGTTTTTACCGACCCCTGTTTTGCGATCGCCGGTAATTAACTGTTTACCGGCGACCGCAAAAAAAAAAAAAAAAGCGATCTGTAATTCTCAGTCCTGTGTCAGAGGACAGAGAAATAGGGGGATTTGGGGACCCTATCATACTCACCCGGAGTCCCTGGGTCCTCCTGCGTCTCCTCCTGCCGGCCGGCTTCTTCCTCGGGAAAGAAAATGGCGGGCGCATGCGCAGTGCGCCCGCCATCTGCTGCCATCTGCCGGCCGGCAGGAGAGACGAGTTGGGGCTAAAATTAGGGTTAGGGTTAGGGCTAGGGTTAGGGCTAGGGTTGGGGCTAAATTTAGGGTTAGGGCTAGGGTTAGGGTTAGGCTACTTTCACACTAGCGTTTTTTGGCTTCCGTCGCAATGCGTCGTTGGAGAAAAAACGCATCCTGCAAAAGTGCTTGCAGGATGCGTTTTTTCTCCATTGACTTGCATTAGCGACACATTGCGATGGATTGCCACACGTCGCATCCGTCGTGGGACGGATGCGTAGTGCTTTGGCGGACCGTCGGCACAAAAAAACGCTACATGTAACTTTTTTTGTGCGACGTGTCCGCCATTTCCAACCGCGCATGCGCGGCCGGATCTCCGCCCCCGCCTCCCCGCACCTCACAATGGGGCAGCGGATGCGTTGAAAAAACAGCATCCGCTGCACCCGTTGTGCGGCACTTACAACGCTAGCGTCAGTACGTCGGCCCGACACACTGCGATGGGCGGAGTACAACGCTAGTGTGAAAGTAGCCTTAGGCTTCTTTCACACTTGCGTCGGTACGAGGCGGTCGCAATGTATCAGCCCGACGTACCGACGCACGTTGTGAAAATTGTGAACAACGTGGGCAGTGGATGCAGTTTTTCAACGCATCCGCTGCCCAGTCTATGTCCTGGGGAGGAGGGGGCAGAGTTACGGCCACGCATGCGCGGAAATGGCGGACGTGACGTACAAAAAAAAGGTTACATTGAACTTTTTTTGTGATGACGGTCAGCCAAAACACAACGGATCCAGTGCACGATGGACGCGACGTATGGCCATCCATCGGTAATACAAGTCTATGGGCAAAAAAGGCATCCTGTGGGCACATTTGCAGGATCCGTTTTTTGTCCAAAACGACGGATTGTGACGGATGCCACACGACGCAAGTGTGAAAGTAGCCTTAGGGTTAGGGTTGGGGCTAAAGAAAGGGCTAGGGTTAGGGTAAAATTTAGGGTTAGGATTGGGGCTAAAGTTAGGGTTAGGGCTAGGGTTGGGGCTAAAATTAGGGTTAGGGTTGGGGCTAAAGTTATGGTTAGGGTTGGGGCTAAAGTTAGGGTTAGAGTTGGGATTAGGGTTAGGGTTTGGATTAGGGTTGGTATTAGGGTTACGGTTGGGATTAGGGTTACGTTTGGGATTAGGGTTGGGATTAGGGTTAGGGTTGGGATTAGGGTTAAGGTTAGGGTTGGGATTAGGGTTAGGGGTGTATTGGGATTAGGGTTAGGTTTGAGGTTAGGGTTGAGATTAGGGTTAGGGGTGTGTTGGATTTAGGGTTTTGATTAGGGTTATGGTTAGGGTTGAGATTAGGGCTGTTTTGGGGTTAGGGTTGTGATTATCGTTAGGGTTGTGATTAGGATTATGGATCGGGTTGAGATTAGGGTTAGGGGTGTGTTGGAGTTAGGGTTGGAGTTAGAGTTGGGGGGTTTCCACTGTTTAGGTACATCAGGGGGTCTCCAAACACGACAGCCAATTTTGCGCTAAAAAAGTCAAATGGTGCTCCCTCCCTTCTGAGCTCTGCCGTGCGCCCAAACAGTGGTTTACCCCCACATATGGGGCATCAGCGTACTCGGGATAAATTGGACAACAACTTTTGCGGTCCAATTTCTCCTGTTACCCTTGTGAAAATAAAAACTTGGGGGCTAAAAATCTTTTTTGTGGGAAAAAAAAATATTTTTTTATTTTCACTACTCTGCATTATAAACTTCTGTGAAGCACTTGAGCATTCAAAGTTCTCACCACATATCTAGATAAGTTCCTTAGGGGGTCTAGTTTCCAAAATTTGGTCACTTGTGGGGGGTTTCTACTGTTTAGGTACATCAGGGGCTCTGCAAACGCAACATAACACCCACAGACAATTCTATCAAAGTCTGAATTCCAAAATGGCGCTCCTTCTCTTCCGAGCTCTGCCGTATGCCCAAACAGTGGTTTACTCCCACATATGGGGTACCAGTATACTCAGGACAAATTGCAGAACAAATATTGGTGTCTAATTTCTCTTGTTACCCTTGTGAAAATAAAAACTTGGGGGCTAAAAAATCTTTTTTGTGGAAAAAAAAATATTTTCTATTTTCACTACTCTGCATTATAAACTTCTGTGAAGCACTTGGGCATTCAAAGTTCTCACCACATATCTAGATAAGTTCCTTGTGGGGTCTAGTTTCCAAAATGGGGTCACTTGTGGGGGGTTTCTACTGTTTAGGTACATCAGTGGCTCTGCAAACGCAACATAACGCCTGCAGACCATTCTATCAAAGCCTGCATTCCAAAATGGCGCTCCTTCCCTTCCGAGCTCTGCCGTGCGCCCAAACAGTGGTTTACCCCCACATATTGGGTACCAGCATACTCAGGACAAATTGGACAACTTTTGGGGTCCAATTTCTCTTGTTACCCTTGTGAAAATAAAAAATTGGGGGCTAAAAAATCTTTTTTGTGGGAAAAAAATATATTTTTTATTTTCACTACTCTGCATTATAAACTTCTGTGAAGCACTTGAGCATTCAAAGTTCTCACCACATATCTAGATAAGTTCCGTGGGGGGTCTATTTTTCAAAATGGGGTCACTTGTTGGGGGTTTCTACTGTTTAGGTACATTAGGGGTCTGCAAACCAACATAACGCCAGCAGACAATTCTATCAAAGTCTGCATTCCAAAACGGCGCTCCTTTCCTTCCGAGCTCAGCCATGCGCCCAAACAGTGGTTTACCCCTACATATGGGGTACCAGCATACTCAGGACAAATAGGACAACAAATTTTGGGGTCCAATTTCTCTTGTTACCCTTGTGAAAATAAAAACTTGGGGGCTAAAAAATCTTTTTTGTTAAAAAAAAAATATTTTTTATTTTCACGACTCTGCATTATAAACTTCTGTGATGCACTTGGGCATTCAAAGTTCTCACTACACATCTAGATAAGTTCCATGGGGGTCTAGTTTCCAAAATGGGGTCACTTTTGGGGGGTTTCTACTGTTTAGGCACATCAGGGGCTCTCCAAACGCGACATGGCGTCCGATCTCAATTCCAGTCAATTTTGCATTGAAAAGTCAAATGGCGCTCCTTTGCTTCCGAGCTCAGCCATGTGCCCAATCAGTGGTGTACCCCCACATATGGGGTGTCGGCGTACTCAGGACAAATTGTACAACAACGTCTTGGGTCTATTTTCTCCTGTTACCCTTGTGAAAATAAAAATTTGGAGGCAAAAAGATCATTTTTGTAGAAAAAATGCGATTTTTTTATTTTCACGGCTCTACGTTATAAACTTCTGTGAAGCACCTGGGGGTTTAAAGTGCTCACCACACATCTAGATAAGTTCCTTCAGGGGTCTAGTTTCCAAAATGGTGTCATTTGTGGGGGGTATCCACTGTTTAGGCACATCAGGGGCTCTCCAAACGTGACATGGCGTCCGATCTCAATTCCAGCCAATTCTACATTGAAAAAGTAAAACGACACTCCTTCTCTTCCAAGCTCTGCGGTGCGCCCAAAAAGTGGTTTACCCCCACATATGGGGTATCGACGTACTCAGGATAAATTGCACAACAACTTTTGTGGTCTAATTTCTCCTGTTACCCTTGTGAAAATAAAAATTTGGGGGCAAAAAGATCATTTTTGTAGAAAAAATGTGATTTTTTATTTTCACGGCTCTACGTTATAAACTTCTGTGAAGCACTTGGGGGTTCAAAGTGCTCACCACACATCTAGATAAGTTCCTTAAGGGGTCTAGTTTCCAAAATGGTGTCACTTGTGGGGGGTTTCCACTGTTTAGGCACATCGGGGGCTCTCCAAACGCGACATGGCATCCGATCTCAATTCCAGCCAATTCTGCATTGAAAAAGTCAAACGGTGCTCCTTCACTTCCAAGCTCTGCGGTGCGCCCAAACAGTGGTTTACCTCCACATATGGGGTATCGACGTACTCAGGAGTAATTGCACAACAACTTTTGTGGTCTAATTTCTCCTGTTACCCTTGTGAAAATAAGAATTTGTGGGCGAAAAAATCATTTTTGTGAAAACAAATGCGATTTTTTATTTTCACGGCTCTACGTTATAAACTTCTGTGAAGCACTTGGGGGTTCAAAGTGCTCACCACACATCTAGGTAAGTTCCATAAGGGGTCTAGTTTCCAAAATGGTGTCACTTGTGGGGAGTTTCCACTGTTTAGGCACATCAGGGACTCTCCAAACGCGACATGGCGTCCGATCTCAATTCCAGCCAATTCTGCATTGAAACAGTCAAACGGCGCTCCTTCACTTCCAAGCTCTGCGGTGCGCCCAAACAGTGGTTTACCTCCACATAATGGGGTATCGGCGTACTCAGGAGAAATTGCACAACAAAATTTGTGGTTAAATTAAAAAAAATGGTTCTGAAGTAAAATGTTTGCAAAAAAAGTTAAATGTTCATTTTTTTCTTCCACATTGTTTCAGTTCCTGTGAAGTACGTAAAGGGTTAATAAACTTCTTGAATGTGGTTTTGAGCAGCTTGAGGGGTGCAGTTTTTAGAATGGTGTCACACTTGGTTATTTTCTATCATATAGACCAGAGGTCCCCAACCGCCGGTCCGCGGACCAGGACCGGGCCGTTGGGGTTTTTCAGCCGGTCCGCGGCGCCGCTGACAGCTACTGCGGCTAAACATGCCGGTTGTGCGGCCTTCACTCCAGCGCCGCAGCGTTCGTCATTCCCCCTTTGGTGGGCGGCCGTGGAGTTCGGGCGGAAGTCTCCTCCCCCTCATCCGCCACTCCCTCCTTCCATCTCCCGCTGTACGAGCAGGGCAGGCGGCTTCCACAGCCGCAGCTCCTCCCAATCCGTGACGTCACCATGTATTTCCGGAGTCACCATGGGTGAGTCATATCCGGCCTGTGCTTGTGTGTGGGAACAGCGGGCTGGGCCCCTCTGAATGAAGGTATTACCGGCGGCTGTGCAGGGTCCATGTGTGGGGAGCTGGGGTATAGATGTAGCAGTGCTGAATATTTTTTTCATGAAGTGGCCATGAAACTTAATAAATAACAAACTCAGCTCTGCTACATCAGTAAAAAAACAATTGATTAATCATTAATCAATTGATTTTTTACTGATGTAGCAGGGCTGAGTGTGTTATTTACTGTTTGTTACTCATGTGCTCTCAAGAGAAGTTATCGGTCCACACTGCACTGCACTGATAAAAGTACCACAAAGCTTTAGCATGAGGCCAGATGTAGCAGAGAGGAATGTGTCACTTGTAGATTTCATACACAGAGTGATTCATTTGTCGGGTTTATGAAACACTGAACACAGATGTAGCAGAGCTGATGGTGTCACAGCAGAGTACATTCATTCATTAATCATTAATGAATGTACTCTGCTGTGACACCATCAGCTCTGCTACATCTGTGTTCAGTGTTTCATAAACCCGACAAATGAATCACTCTGTGTATGAAATCTACAAGTGACACATTCCTCTCTGCTACATCTGGCCTCATGCTAAAGCTTTGTGGTACTTTTATCAGTGCAGTGTGGACCGATAACTTCTCTTGAGAGCACATGATCAATGACTAACACAGGTCTGCTACATCCGCACCGCCGTGCCGGAGGAAATGTTATGGAATGATCAGGAAACTCCACCCCCATATGACCAAAGCCCCGCCCCTGCCCCACCCCCACCGGGCCATGGAAAACTGGTCTTGCTTAAAGCCGGTCCCTGGTGCAAAAAAGGTTGGGGACCTCTGATATAGACCCCTCAAAATTACTTCAAAGGTGATGTGGTCCCTAAAAAAAACATGGTGTTGTAAAAATGAGAAATTGCTGGTCAACTTTTAACCCTTATAACTCCCTAACAAAAAAAAATTTTGTTTCCAAAATTGTGCTGATGTAAAGTGGACATGTGGGAAATGTTATTTATTAACTATTTTTCGTGACATATCTCTCTGATTTAAGGGCATAAAAATACAAAGTTTGAAAATTGCAAAATGTTAAAAATTTTCGCCATATTTCCGTTTTTTTCATAAATAATCGCAAGTAATATCGAAGAAATGTTACCAATAACTTGAAGTACAATATGTCACGAAAAAACAATCTTAGAATCAGCGGGATCCGATAAAGCGTTCCAGAGTTATAACCTCATAAAGTGACAGTGGTCAGAATTGTAAAAATTGGCTCGGTCATTAAGTACCAAATTGGCTCTGTCACTAAGGGGTTAACTTGGCAAAAAACACTTACGGTACTTTGGCTCTTATTCATTCTCTTCTGTACAATCGCAACTTTCTACTAATCGGTCTCCCTCTCACTAAACACTCCCCTCTCCAATCGGTCCTAAATGCAGCTGCCAGGATCATATTCCTCTCCATCCGCTACACAGATGCTTTTTCCCTGTGCCAGTCATTGCACTGGTTGCCCATACCATACAGAGTCCAATATAAACTTATCACTCTCACTCACAAAGCGCTCCAGGGTTCAGCACACCTCTATACCTCTCCCTCATCAAAGTCTACCATCCTACCCGTGCCCACCGTTCTGCAAATGACTTAAAACAAAAGTCCTCAATAATCTGGACCTCCCATAGCCGTCTTGACGACTTCTCGGGTGTTGTGCCAATCCTTTGGAATGCACTAACCAGGACAATTCAATTAATTCCCAATACTCACCTAAAAGCGCATTTCTTTAGACTGGTCTATCACCCCACCTCACTTATTTAACTATCCCGGTTCGGTTTATGCAAAATATCCTTCAAAATCATGACCCCGGTAGCAACTGTTCACACACCCTCCACGCTCTTACTAGCCCTCTGTGTCTATACTGTACACATAATGGCTGTTGACTGGTTCATGCAGCGTTATGTACATACCCTATTCAGTATATTATGGCTGTATTGTACAATATAAGCCTATTTTACTGTTTACCTTACATGTTTCCCATATTTCCTCATAGTTTATAAGATTGAGAACAGGGTCCTCTTTCCTTTTCATATCTGAGTTATGCTTATTCTGTAATGACTTTATGGTCTGAAGAAGTCCCCCCTAAAATTGTAAAGTGCTGCAGAATATGTTGGTGCTAAAAAAATTAAAAATATTATTATATTATTAATTCTGAATAAAAACATAATTGCCTATGTGTATGTTGGTTTATTTATTCTCACAGCACTGGACAGAAAAGTTTTATACCTGGCTACGTTCACATTAGCGTTAAGCTAATGTGCGTCGGGTTTGCGTCGGCGACGCAGCGGCGACGCATGCGTCATGCGCCCCTATACTTAACATGGGGGACGCATGCGTTTTTTTGTTGCGTTGTGCGACACATGCGTCTTTTTTGCCGCAAGCGTCGGACCAAGAAAACGCAACAAGTTGCATTTTTCTTGCGTCCGATTTTCGGCAAAAACCGACGCATGCGTCGCAAAACGCAGCGTTTTTGCGTGCGTTTTGACGCGGTTTTGCGTGCGTTGTGCGTTGCGTCGCCGACGCAACGGCGCACAACGCTAGTGTGAACGTAGCCTTAGTTACTATGTTTTCATATCACCCTACTGTAGGAAAGAAACTCAGCAGTCAATTTTTCCAGTTTATGTCATGGTGCATAAGACTACACACCCTTTTGCTCATTTTTCTGCTAGATTCCCAATCAGGGAAAAACCTAAGATGGTGCGCATGTAGACTATGCCAGTGTTGCAACAATGAAACTAAACTGGAGCCAACTAAGGCTTTGTTCACTTGTACGCTTGATACACATTTGACAGAAACCTGGGCTGGGGTCCATTGGATGCCACAGGTGTCCACTGCATGATGGATTTGTCACAGATATAATTTCATTTGTCTGCTCCTATGATGAAAAACACCCAAATTCACAATGCAGATGCAAATTCAACCTAATGGGTGCAAGCCACGCTAGAAGAAAAATCTGTAACAATTGTATAGGGGTAATTTAGCAAAAGGAGTCAATGTAAAAAGTATACTAAAGGAATGAGGAGTTGGGGAAAGAAAATGTTGAAGACACAAGAATAAGGTGACTGACTATAGTAATGTAAAGTAGCATATTGCTTTGATTCAGTTGTTTCACACCTGACATGAAGGATGACAACTTTATCCTGATATTCTATTTGGCGTGATGATTTCCAAAGTTTGTGTTTACTTAATAGAAAAGATTAATGGTATTGTTATAAAAGCCAAAATTGTTCCTAAAGATCTACTCCATGGAAAAAGTCTGTATACTCAATCATAATATATTCATGGAAAAGAAAGTATATCCCATATGATGTAGACATTGGACTCTTAATTATGCGACTAGTACTGTAGCTATATTTCAAATAATTGTATTGTTCTCTCTGAAGGTATTATATCATCATCATCATATAACTTCCAGAAATGAAATGATTGGATAATTGAGCATTCGCCTGTCCCTGGGGATATTAAATGAGATTATGCTGTCTATATATGATTCTACTCACTTACCTGGATCTTGAAATATCCATACATCCTTGTCAATCCATGCCTTAATATATTACACATAGAAATATTCATAATATTTATATTAAATAGATTAATTAATTCCTTATTTATGGTTCAGTTTCTTACAAGAACTCACCCATCAAATACCTTTCTTATATGGTTGATAGCTTAACGACATTAGTCCTAAAATTTTAACTGTTGCCAAATGTATGTTTCTCTTTATAGTCACAAGTCTAGAGGGAGCACAATAGTATAAACCAATCCTATACTCTCCCATCATACTCTTACCCATTATTTGTTGCCTTTTCCGCATTCTTCACTTTTCAGGAGCTCACACCACCATTTACAATGTCCTATTTCTAATACACTTATTTCATCCCTATTAATATTAGATCACATTATGAAATTAATAAATCCAGAATTCTCACCTTCCAACCCGCAGAGCTGTTGCTATCACCCTTATCTTTGAAGTAGGGTACAAATCGCACCATCCAGTCGTAGATTTGAGAAAGGGTCAGACGTCTCTCTGGTGAGCTCTCTATGGCCTTGGTGATGAGATCAGCATAAGACAAGTTACCCCAGGCATTCCTGCGTGAACTTTTGGCTTTTCGCATCTGCCCTGGGTCAAGGCCAGGGGGAGGCAAGGGCAAATCCACCGAGCCTTCGGGAAGTGGTGGCCAGGTGCAAGAACGAGGGCGACCCTGAGGTTCCACATCTGATTCAGCTTCCAATTTCTCCATCACTGGCTCTCAAAAATTCCCTTCTGTCTTCAACAAAAAATGTACTTAAATCCGCATTTGAAAATCGTCATCCAGAAACAAATCTTGAGGGAAAAGGGGCATAAAATTACTAAGCCAAAAATATGTAAGTTTAGGGCGAACTATCTGACTACAAGAAAAGGCTCACCTAAAGAAAAAAAAAATTGATGTAAATCAGTCTGAACCAGCAAAAGCAAAACCAATGGTCATATAAAAGAAGGGGCTAATCTAATGAATGTTCCAGACATTGGCAAACATTGCAATTATTAGAAGGGCTGGTTAATAATTTGCAGAAAAAAAAAAGATATTTTACTATTTAATTATCTAACAATGAATAGTTGAACAGAAATTCAGTCCACTGTTTGCAACAAGGGTTCACAGATCAGGAAGAACTTGAAAATCAGAGGCTATATTGTCTGCCAAATGCTTACCCAATTGTAATAATTACAGAAAACTAATTTCAATAGAACAACAGACTGCGGAAGCAGGTAGCAAAGAGGTAATAGTAATCCACTGATAAACGGCTGCACACAGATTAAGGTGAACTCGGAAAAACATATTTTAGATGTCAGCAGGTTACAACATTATGCCCCATTGTGCATGAATGATGGGATTTCTGCTAGAGATATCATAAGCAGGCATTCCCTAGCGTTGATATTTAGGGTTAATACAGCACAGCAATTTTGCCAAAAAATGTAAATTCCAGATATTATCTATAATGAGATTTCTGTGCATTAAAAAGAAAGGGAGGTGCGTTTGAAATCTGTCCAAAGAGGTGTCTTTTGCAGCAACAGATGTTCTATAGACGAAAAAAAGAAAATCCTATTAAAATTCAAAGCAAAAAATTCTTCCAACCCCAAAATTTGATGGGTGGAGGCTGGGTAGAGGGGGAAGTGCAAAGTCTCCCCTTTTGAATTTACAAGTCACCCTTTAATAAGACTATCATTGCTCTTCTCCCCTCCTCTTCACAATTCTTGATTCCGGGGTGGTTCCAGATGATACCTTTGTGATACTGGGTCTTACTTGCCCCAGTCAGATAGTAACGCACAGCCCCCTTCTCAAAATGCGAGTCACTTGTGCCCCCCTACTACAATCCGGAGCCACACGTGGGGACATGCTGCGGTTTGGGAAAAAGGCGCTGAAAGACACATTGTCATTGTAGAGCTAGCCAGTGAGAAATGAATGGGGTGCGTTAGCCCCAAATCGTGAGCTAGGAATCCACAGAGAAGGCAGGGGATCCCTCAGTGACAGAGAAGGAACAGTAGCAGGCTGGGTGTGAGAAGGAGGGCTGCACACCTGCTCGCCAGTGCTGGGAAGGAAGACGCTCCGCTCCGCTCCGCTCCTCTCCTCTCCTCTCCTCTCCTCTCCTCTCTTCTCCTCTCCTCTCCTCTCTTCCTCCCCCGGTCTTTCTCCTCCTGGGACAGAGCAGGATTAAACCATGTGTGGGGATCGCCTTGCTCTGCACTCTTCACCTTAAGCATTTAGAGAGAGGGAGCGAGACAGAGAGAAATAAATAAATAAGATGCAGCCTTTGCTCCTCCTATCCTGTCTCCTCCTCCTCTAGCTGCTTTTACATGAGAGACTGGCTGGGATTTGTACAAGGCTGACAAATGTGTCATCTATAGGAGAAAGACTGATACATACACAAACTTCTTATTAATTACTGATTACATGGGCAGGTGCAGAAACAGATGCAGAGAGATCAAGGGAGAAATCAGAAATACTCCATATAGAAATCACGTCTGATGGACTATGTAGGTGGAATACACTGTTCGCCATGGGAAAAGGGAACATTCTACACAGGCAGCCAATTACCAACATGATTACATATAGATAATCCGCACGCATAGAAATCACGTCTGATCCACTGTATAGGGGAAATACCTGGTATATGACGGGAATAAGGAACAGCATGCACGTGATCACTTTTAGAATCTAGCTAGAGATCACATCATACACAGGCAGTCGACTATCACCATGATCAGGAAATATATATATATATATATATATATATATATATATATATATATATATATATATATATATCTAATATATAAAGGTGTGTGTGTGTGTATGTGTGTCTCCAGGATTGGCATCTGCACACGGGGATATGAACACACACACAAAATGCGCCACACAGTACCACGTGCTTGAACACATGTACCACCCTCAGCACACATTTCACCACACATACACCAACCTCGCCACATAAAAGTCGAAACACAAAAGTCACCACTCAAAACTCACCACACGCAAAATTCGCCACATGCAAAACTAGGCTCACGCAAAACTCGCCACACGTGCAAAACTCACCTCATGGAAAACTCGCCACACGCAAAACTTGCACAAGCGGCAAAATTGCCACATGCACAAAAGTTGCAACACATGCAAAAGTTGCCTCATGCAAAACTTGCACATACTCAAAACAAACCACACATAAAACTCGCCAGGCGCAAAACTCGCCATGTGCAAAACTTGCTGCACACAACTTGCTACACTAACCTGTCACATGCAACTCGACACACAAAAAGTTGCTACTAGAGATGAGCCACCTCCCTAGTGTTCGGGTTCAGTTCAGTTTCTCGAACAGGGACGTGTTCGACGAACACCGTCGAACCCCATTGAAGCCAATGGCAGGCAAACACAAACACATACAAACACATGGAAAACACATAGAAAACACCTTAAAGGGCCACTGTCACCCCCTCCAGCCGTTATAAACTAAAAGAGCCATCTTGTGCAGCAGTAATGCTGCAGTCTAACAAGGTGGCTCTTTTAGTTTTTGCTTCTGTTATTCCCTCAATAAAGCGTTTTATAATTTTCCCTAAATACCTGTCTTTGTACCTGGAGGCAGGTCTGAAGCCTCCTCTGTGAAGCGCCCAACTGCCGTCACTTAGCTCTTCTGGGGCGATGGTCACCGCCCCCTGCGTGCTGTTCTTCTTAAATCCGGCGCCTGCGCTGTGCGTGCCTGCCTGGGGCAGGCGCAGTGTTCATTGGCCGTCATAGCTCAGATGCCGGGTGCCTGACTGCGCCTGTGAGGGCAGTGCGGCCACTCTGTTACTGAATCCCCGCCCCGCACTGTGTTATGCATTATGCACAGTGCGGCCTGGGATTCCTGGGCAGATTCCTGCACAGACCGACGCTGGAAGGCGGGGAACCTGGGGGAGCATCTGACAAGCGCAGTGCGCATGCCCAGGAATCCCAGCCCCGCACTGTGCATAATGCATAACACAGTGCGGGGATTCAGTAACAGGGTGGCCGCACTGCCCGCACAGGCGCAGAACGGAACCCGGCATCAGCGCTAGAACGGCCAATGAACACTGCGCCTGCAGTGGGAGTTGTGCCAAAAAATGAACCCAATACATTCAGACTAATCCACCATTTGTCATATCCAAGGGGCAGGTCAGTAAACGACAACATCGACGCGGAACCAAGTACAGTACTATGTACTGTACCTCCTTTGACGAGGCAATCAGGCGGGTCAAGAAGTTGGTAAGGGGCACCCTAATGGCCAAAACAGACATTGAGGGGGCGTTCCGGTTACTACCTGTGCCTCCGAATAGTGTCCTCTTATTGGGCTGCTTCTGTGAAGGAGCATACTACGTAGATCGCTGTTTGCCCATGGGGTGCTCCATATCCTGCTCACTATTTGAGGCGTTTAGTTGCTTCCTCGAATGTGGCACATATTATCCATTACCTTGACAACTTTTTATGCCTGGACCCAAAAGATTCGCCATAGTGTGAAAACACGTGGTACTCCACCTGTGAGAAGGAGAGAGCTGGAGGGAGAGTGGACACCCCAGAGCCGAGGGGTTAGATTGAGAAAGAAAGAAGGCGGTGTAGCTTGCTTCATGGGTGGGGTACTCTACTGAGTAGCAGAAATTGCTACTAGGCCCAAAAGGATTTCCTGGGCCAGATGCCGTTACAAAATAGTGCAGCGCCCCAGAGTCCTGGTCGTTGCAGTACTGTGGCTCCGCCACTAAGGGGAGCCATGGTACGTTCGATGGCACTGAAGGAGTTCCTCCAATCAGGTATCACAGACACCAATATGTTTCACAGCTGGGCCTCCGGGGGGAGCTAAGGGTGCTATTCATTAGGCCACTCCCCACCATAGTGGGTAAACTGGGGGTCAGGCAGGAAGTTAGGGAGAACGCTGACGGGATTGAACGGAGCAACACCTTGTGGCAGAGGGTGTTGTGAAGGGAGAGACTGTAGGGTCTCTGCCAGGGGTGGGATCCTGGCAGAGGCTTGGCATTGAAAGAACGTAACGGGACCGTGCCTGCTCAGAATAGCGGCGGTGCCCAAGAAAGGACTAGAAGCGAGACAGATTGTGCTGAGTGAGAAACGAGATCAAGCAGAAGGAGAATACCAGCAGGGGTTTTGTTGAAAGAGGCAGCACCTTGCTGAGGCGCAATACCGGTGGCCGGAACGCCGAGGGAGTGGATTAGAATACAGCTTCAAGCCATACTCCAAACAGCGGCAGGACAGTCGGTCTCAGGCGGGCTGTCTACCACATATCGCCTATGAAGTCTTGGGGGGCAATTGCGGGAGAGGGGCGACTCTAGGGTCCCGGAAGAACTCCAGGCCTACCTGACAAACGGGTGCCATTCCAACCTGAATACAGGGAAGGGGTGGATTACAGAGGAACATCAAATCGAGTTGTGAGGGAACTTAAGAAACAGACACAACCGTTGTGGGGTTACTTTCCGTGAGCACAGCAGGGAAGGACTACAACACATAGCGCTAGAAGGAAGGCACAGATTTCCACCTGAGAGGAGAACTCTGGAGGTGCCATTGGACCGGCCGGACTTGCGCAGCCTGGTGAACCGTATTCTGGACTGAGGACTCAGAGATCTCCAGTAAAGAGGTAAAGAGACTGCAACCTGGTGTCCTCGTTATTTACCGCGACTTACACCCCACAACTGCACCGCTACATCGCTACCATTACTACCACCTATTACACCGGACGTCCCCCACTGACGGACAGGGCCACGGACCGGGTCTAGCCACCGTGACAACCCCGAGACTGAGAACTAGAGGCCCGGCTCCGGGTACCCCTCGGCCCTGCGGCGGTGTGGGGGCGCTCCAATAGTAGTTAGGTAAACAGGCA
This sequence comes from Ranitomeya variabilis, assembly GCF_051348905.1. Lineage (NCBI taxonomy): Eukaryota > Metazoa > Chordata > Amphibia > Anura > Dendrobatidae > Ranitomeya > Ranitomeya variabilis. The sequence continues at coordinate 308,191,302 of NC_135234.1, read as the reverse complement.
GTGTAGCTTGCTTCATGGGTGGGGTACGCTGCTGAGTAGCACTAAATTCTACTAGGCCCAAAAGGATTTCCTGGGCTAGATGCCGTTAAAAAATAGTACTTAAGTAAACAGGCGGTGTAGCTTGCTTCATGGGTGGGGTACGCTGCTGAGTAGCACCAAATTCTACTAGGCCCAAAAGGATTTCCCGGGCTAGATGCCGTTACAAAATAGTACTTAGGTAAACAGGCGGTGTATCTTGCTTCATGGGTGGTGTACTGTGCTAAGTAGCACAAAATGCTATTAGGTACAAAACGATTTCCTGGGCTAGATGCAGTTAAAAATTAGTAATTAGATCAACAGGCGGTGTAGCTTGCTTCATGGGTGGGGTATGCTGCTGAGTAGCACTAAATTCTACTAGGCCCAAAAGGATTTCCTGGGCCAGATGCCGTTAAAAATAGTACTTAAGTAAACAGGCGGTGGGTGGGTGGCTGGGCGGTGGGTGGGTGATTGGCTTGGCTAATCTGCTGACTAGCAGACACTGAAACTTTGGAGCAGACCTCTGAATCCCAGTATGAGTAAACAACTCTGCTGACGACCCCACCCACCTGGAATTGACGATGGCAACGTCATGTAAAACTCAGCAAGGGGACTAGATAAAAGAGTCTCCATTTTTTCAAAAAATTCGGCCACAGACACCACTTAAGTGGCATCAATTTTGCCAGAATTTTTTTAAACGGTTGGTGAGGTGATTTTCAAAAATCATCAAGCTTTTAGTCTCCCCAAGATGACACAGGGGTAGAAAAGTCCTTGCGGATCCAAGATTTGATCATCTTGATGAACGTTAGTCTGTCTACATTGTCACTGGACAGCCACGTGCGTTTATCTGTCAGCACACCACCAGCAGCGCTGAACACACATTCAGAGAGAATGCTGACTGCAGGGCACAACAAGATCTCCAAGGCGTGAGTGGCGAGCTCAGGCCATTTTTCAAGATTGGAAGCCCAAAATGAGCAAGGGTCCAGTTCCACAGTCATGGCATCGATGTTAACTTGGAGATACTCTTGTACCATCCTCTTTAGGCGTCGGCTGTGCGTCAGACTTCTTGTCTCCTGTGGCCTTGCAAAGGATGGTCTAAAAAAAATCTTGAAACGATTGGAAAATATTGCTGTTACCACCAGATACGATGTTACTGTTACGGTTAGAGTGATGACTCGATAGTCCCACGGTTGGCAAGTTAGAACTCAGAGATTGACTACGTGCACCACTGGTGTTTTGTGGAAAAGCAGATGTTAGATTCTGTAACAGTCTCTGCTGATACTCCTGCATGCGTGAATCCCTTTCTATGGCAGGAATTATTTTGCCAAATTTGCTTTTGTACTAAGAGTGTGGCAACCCAGTAGTCGGCATTACTTCGGATTCTGACAATCCGAGGGTCATGTTGCAGGTAGTGCAGCAAGAAGGCACTCATGTGTCTTGCGCATCCAGGAGGACCAAGTCCTTGTTGTCTTGGTGGTGGGGAGGTGAGAATCATGCTTCCTTCGTCTGCCCTCTCCCCCCAACCTCACACAACAGAAATTTGATCAAGGTCTCCCTCATCTGATGAGTAGGGTTGAGCGAAACGGATCGTTCATTTTCATAAGTCGCCGACTTTTGGCAAAGTCGGCGTCTCATGAAAACGAGCCGATCCCTGTGTGGGGTCTGCCATGCGGTACGCGACTTTCGCGCCAAAGTCGCGTTTCAATGACACTAAAAGCGCCATTTCTCAGCCAATGAAGGTGGACGCAGAGTGTGGGCAGCGTGATGACATAGATCTCAGTCCCCACCATCTTAGAGAAGGGCATTGCAGTGATTGGCTTGCTTTCTGCGGCGTCACAGGGGCTATAAAGGGGCGTTCCCGCCGACCGCCATCTTACTGCTGCTGATCTGAGCGTAGGGAGAGGTTGCTGCAGCTTCTTCGGAAGCAGGGATAGTGATAGGCAGGGTACATAAAGCCACAAATCGCTTGTGTTGTAGCGATTTCCACTGTCCAATACCACCTTTTGTTTGCAGGACAGTGGAAGCTACATTTTTTTTTCCTCAGCGCTGTCGCTCATTGGGCTGCCCTAGAAGGCTCCCTGATAGCTGCGTTGCTTTGTGTGTACGCCGCTGTGTAAACCAACTGCTTTTTTCAAAGCACAAATCCTGTTTTTCCTTCCTTTCTGCACAGCTATCTTGTGTGTTTGTCCACACTTTTGTGTGCAGCAGTCCTTTTACAGCTGCCTGCAATACTTTTCTGAGATAACTGCAGGGAGATAAATATTGTCAAGTCTGCCTCCGTGCCATTGCTGTGTGTGGCATCTCTCTCTCATTGTGTGGCACTGAAAACACTGTGTAATACTTGGCCTTTTTTTTTTTTTTTCTAAATTCTCCCTTTTCCAAAAAAAAAAAATTAGTGGGAGATAAATATTGGCAAGTCTGCCTCCGTGCCATTGCTGTGTGTGGCATCTCTCTCTCATTGTGTGCCACTGAAAACACTGTGTAATAGTTGGCCATTTTTTTCTTTTTTGGGGTACATTCTCCCTTTTCAAAAAAAAAAAAAAATATTGGGAGATAAATATTGGCAAGTCTGCCTCCGTGCCTTTGCTGTGTGTGGCATCTCTCTCATTGTGTGCCACTGAAAACACTGTGTAATACTTGTCCTTTTTTTTTTTTTTTTCTAAATTCTCCCTTTTCCCAAAAAAAAATTAGTGGGAGATAAATATTGTCAAGTCTGACTCCGTGCCATTGCTGTGTGTGGCATCTCTCTCTCATTGTGTGGCACTGAAAACACTGTGTAATACTTGGCCTTTTTTTTTTTTTTTTCTAAATTCTCCCTTTTCCCAAAAAAAAATTAGTGGGAGATAAATATTGGCAAGTCTGCCTCCGTGCCATTGCTGTGTGTGGCATCTCTCTCTCATTGTGTGCCACTGAAAACACTGTGTAATACTTGGCCTTTTTTTTTTTTTTTCTAAATTCTCCCTTTTCCAAAAAAAAAATTAGTGGGAGATAAATATTGTCAAGTCTGCCTCCGTGCCATTGCTGTGTGTGGCATCTCTCTCTCATTGTGTGCCACTGAAAACACTGTGTAATACTTGGCCTTTTTTTTTTTTTTTCTAAATTCTCCCTTTTCCCAAAAAAAAATTAGTGGGAGATAAATATTGGCATGTCTGCCTCCGTGCCATTGCTGTGTGTGGCATCTCTCTCTCATTGTGTGGCACTGAAAACACTGTGTAATACTTGGCCTTTTTTTTTTTTTTTTTCTAAATTCTCCCTTTTCCAAAAAAAAAATTAGTGGGAGATAAATATTGGCAAGTCTGCCTCCGTGCCATTGCTGTGTGTGGCATCTCTCTCATTGTGTGCCACTGAAAACACTATGTAATGCTTGTCCTTTTTTTTTTTTCTAAATTCTCCCTTTTCCAAAAAAAAAAATTAGTGGGAGATAAATATTGTCAAGTCTGACTCCGTGCCATTGCTGTGTGTGGCATCTCTCTCTCATTGTGTGGCACTGAAAACACTGTGTAATACTTGGCCTTTTTTTTTTTTTTCTAAATTCTCCCTTTTCCAAAAAAAAAATTAGTGGGAGATAAATATTGGCAAGTCTGCCTCCGTGCCATTGCTGTGTGTGGCATCTCTCTCTCATTGTGTGGCACTGAAAACACTGTGTAATACTTGGCCTTTTTTTTTTTTTTTTTTCTAAATTCTCCCTTTTCCAAAAAAAAAATTAGTGGGAGATAAATATTGTCAAGTCTGACTCCGTGCCATTGCTGTGTGTGGCATCTCTCTCTCATTGTGTGGCACTGAAAACACTGTGTAATACTTGGCCTTTTTTTTTTTTTTTTTTTCTAAATTCTCCCTTTTCCAAAAAAAAAATTAGTGGGAGATAAATATTGGCAAGTCTGCCTCCGTGCCATTGCTGTGTGTGGCATCTCTCTCTCATTGTGTGGCACTGAAAACACTGTGTAATACTTGGCCTTTTTTTTTTTTTTCTAAATTCTCCCTTTTCCAAAAAAAAAATTAGTGGGAGATAAATATTGTCAAGTCTGCCTCCGTGCCATTGCTGTGTGTGGCACCTCTCTCTCATTGTGTGCCACTGAAAACACTGTGTAATACTTGGCCATTTTTTTTTTGGGGGGGGTACATTCTCCCTTTTCAAAAAAAAAAAAATTATTGGGAGATAAATATTGGCAAGTCTGCCTCCGTGCCATTGCTGTGTGTGGCATCTCTCTCTCATTGTGTGGCACTGAAAACACTGTGTAATACTTGGCCTTTTTTTTTTTTTTTCTAAATTCTCCCTTTTCCAAAAAAAAAATTAGTGGGAGATAAATATTGTCAAGTCTGCCTCCGTGCCATTGCTGTGTGTGGCATCTCTCTCTCATTGTGTGCCACTGAAAACACTGTGTAATAGTTGGCCTTTTTTTTTTTTTTTTCTAAATTCTCCCTTTTCCAAAAAAAAAATTAGTGGGAGATAAATATTGGCAAGTCTGCCTCCGTACCATTGCTGTGTGTGGCATCTCTCTCTCATTGTGTGCCACTGAGAACACTGTGTAATACTTGGCCATTTTTTGGGGGGGGGGTACATTCTCCCTTTTCAAAAAAAAAAAAATTATTGGGAGATAAATATTGGCAAGTCTGCCTCCGTGCCATTGCTGTGTGTGGCATCTCTCTCTCATTGTGTGGCACTGAAAACACTGTGTAATACTTGGCCTTTTTTTTTTTTTCTAAATTCTCCCTTTTCCAAAAAAAAAAAAATAGTGGGAGACAAATATTGGCAAGTCTGCCTCCATGCCATTGCGGTGTGTGGCATCTCTCTCTCATTGTGTGCTACTGAAAACACTGTGTAATACTTGGCCATTTTTTTTGGGGGGGGTACATTCTCCCTTTTCAAAAAAAAAAAAATTATTGGGAGATAAATATTGGCAAGTCTGCCTCCGTGCCATTGCTGTGTGTGGCATCTCTCTCTCATTGTGTGGCACTGAAAACACTGTGTAATACTTGGCCTTTTTTTTTTTTTTTTTTCTAAATTCTCCCTTTTCCCAAAAAAAAATTAGTGGGAGATAAATATTGGCAAGTCTGCCTCCGTGCCATTGCTGTGTGTGGCATCTCTCTCTCATTGTGTGGCACTGAAAACACTGTGTAATACTTGGCCTTTTTTTTTTTTCTAAATTCTCCCTTTTCCAAAAAAAAAATTAGTGGGAGATAAATATTGGCAACTCTGCCTCCGTGCCATTGCTGTGTGTGGCATCTCTCTCTCATTGTGTGCCACTGAAAACACTGTGTAATACTTGGCCATGTTTTTTGGGGGGGGTACATTCTCCCTTTTCAAAAAAAAAAAAATTATTGGGAGATGAATATTGGCAAGTCTGCCTCCGTGCCATTGCTGTGTGTGGCATCTCTCTCTCATTGTGTGGCACTGAAAACACAGTGTAATACTTGGCCTTTTTTTTTTTTTTTCTAAATTCTCCCTTTTCCAAAAAAAAAATTAGTGGGAGATAAATATTGTCAAGTCTGCCTCCGTGCCATTGCTGTGTGTGGCATCTCTCTCTCATTGTGTGCCACTGAAAACACTGTGTAATACTTTTTAGGGTAAATTCTCCCAGAAAAAAAAAAAAAATAGTGGGAGATTAAGATTGGCATTTCTGTGTCATGATCTCAATGGCAAGAGAACATAGCATAAGCAGATATAGGAACTAGCTCTTGGAAGATGGGAACTGAGCTGACCATGAACTAAACCTAACGCACAACTAGCAGTGGCCAGGTAGCATGCCTACGTTGATTCTAGATGCCCAGCACCAGCCGGAGGACTAAATAAAGCTAGCAGAGGAAAATATTAGTCCTAGCTCACCTCTAGAGAAATACCCCGAAAGGAGACAGAGGCCCCCCACATGTATTGGCGGTGAGTTGAGATGAAATAACAAACGTAGTATGAAAAATAGGTTTAGCAAATTTGAGGTCCACTTACTACATAGCAGAAGACAGAAAGGACACTTTCATGGTCAGCTGAAAACACTATCAAAAACACCATCCAGAAATTACTTTAAAACTCTGGCATTAACTCATAACACCAGAGTGGCAATTCCTGTTCACAAGAGCTTTCCAGACACAGTAACGAAACTACAGCTGTGAACTGGAACAAAAATGCAAAAACAAACATGGACAAGAGTCCAACTTATCTAGTAGTTGTCTAGGAGCAGGAACAAGCACAGAGAGGCTTCTGATAACATTGTTGACCGGCAAGCAACTAACAGAGCAGCAAGGTTATATAGCGACTCCCACATCTTGATGGGAACAGGTGAACAGAGAAGATGAAGACACCAGTTCAATTCCACCAGTAGCCACCAGGGGAGCCCAGAATCCAAATTCACAACAGTACCCCCCCCTCAAGGAGGGGGCACCGAACCCTCACCAGAACCACCAGGGCGATCAGGATGGGCCCTATGAAAGGCACGAACCAGATCGGAGGCATGAACATCAGATGCATTCACCCAAGAATTATCCTCCTGGCCGTATCCCTTCCACTTGACCAGATACTGGAGTCTCCGTCTGGAAACACGAGAGTCTAAGATTTTCTCCACAACGTACTCCAACTCACCCTCAACCAACACCGGAGCAGGAGGCTCAACGGAAGGCACAACCGGTACCTCATACCTGCGCAATAATGACCGATGAAAAACGTTATGAATAGAAAAGGATGCAGGGAGGTCCAAACGGAAGGAAACAGGGTTAAGAATCTCCAATATCTTATACGGGCCGATAAACCGAGGCTTAAACTTAGGAGAAGAGACCCTCATAGGGACAAAACGAGAAGACAACCACACCAAATCCCCAACAGAAAGCCGAGGACCAACACGACGGTGGCGGTTGGCAAAAAGCTGAGTCTTCTCCTGGGACAACCTCAAATTGTCCACCACCTGCCCCCAGATCTGATGCAATCTCTCCACCACAGCATCCACTCCAGGACAATCCGAAGATTCCACCTGACCAGAGGAAAATCGAGGATAAAACCCCGAATTACAGAAAAACGGGGACACCAAAGTGGCAGAGCTGGCCCGATTATTGAGAGCGAACTCCGCCAATGGCAAAAAAGCAACCCAATCATCCTGGTCAGCAGACACAAAACACCTCAGATATGTCTCCAGGGTCTGATTAATCCGCTCGGTCTGGCCATTCGTCTGAGGATGGAAAGCGGACGAAAAAGATAAATCTATGCCCATCCTAGCACAGAATGCCCGCCAAAATCTAGACACGAATTGGGTCCCTCTGTCAGAAACGATATTCTCAGGAATACCATGCAAACGAACAACATTTTGAAAAAACAGAGGAACCAACTCGGAAGAAGAAGGCAACTTGGGCAGAGGAACCAAATGGACCATCTTAGAAAAACGGTCACACACCACCCAGATGACAGACATCTTCTGAGAAACAGGCAGATCTGAAATAAAATCCATCGAGATGTGCGTCCAAGGCCTCTTAGGAATAGGCAAGGGCAACAACAATCCACTAGCCCGAGAACAACAAGGCTTGGCCCGAGCACAAACGTCACAAGACTGCACAAAGCCTCGCACATCTCGTGACAGGGAAGGCCACCAGAAGGACCTTGCCACCAAATCCCTGGTACCAAAAATGCCAGGATGACCTGCCAACGCAGAAGAATGAACCTCAGAGATGACTCTACTGGTCCAATCATCAGGAACAAACAGTTTATCAGGTGGGCAACGATCAGGTCTATCCGCCTGAAACTCCTGCAAGGCCCGCCGCAGGTCTGGAGAAACGGCTGACAATACCACTCCATCCTTAAGGATACCTGTGGGCTCAGAGTTACCAGGCGAGTCAGGCTCAAAACTCCTAGAAAGGGCATCCGCCTTAACATTCTTAGAACCCGGTAGGTATGACACCACAAAATTAAACCGAGAGAAAAATAATGACCAGCGCGCCTGTCTAGGATTCAGGCGCCTGGCGGTCTCAAGATAAATCAAATTTTTGTGGTCAGTCAATACCACCACCTGATGTCTGGCCCCCTCAAGCCAATGGCGCCACTCCTCAAAAGCCCACTTCATGGCCAAAAGCTCCCGATTCCCAACATCATAATTCCGCTCAGCGGGCGAAAATTTACGGGAAAAGAAGGCACAAGGCCTCATCACGGAGCAGTCAGAACTTTTCTGCGACAACACTGCCCCAGCTCCGATCTCAGAAGCGTCGACCTCAACCTGAAAAGGTAGAGCAACATCAGGCTGACGCAACACAGGGGCAGAGGAAAAACGGCGCTTAAGCTCCCGAAAGGCCTCCACAGCATCAGGGGACCAATCAGCAACATCAGCACCCTTCTTAGTCAAATCGGTCAATGGCTTAGCAATATCCGAAAAACCAGCAATAAATCGACGATAAAAGTTAGCAAAGCCCAAAAATTTCTGAAGACTCTTAAGAGAAGAGGGCTGCGTCCAATCACAAATAGCTTGAACCTTGACAGGATCCATTTCAATGGAAGAGGGGGAAAAAATATATCCCAAAAAGGAAATCCTCTGTACCCCAAAAACACACTTAGAACCCTTCACACACAAAGAATTAGACCGCAAAACCTGAAAAACCCTCCTGACTTGCTGGACATGAGAGTCCCAGTCATCCGAAAAAATCAGAATATCATCCAGATACACAATCATAAATTTATCCAAATAATCGCGAAAAATATCATGCATAAAGGACTGGAAAACTGACGGAGCATTAGAAAGACCAAAAGGCATCACTAAATACTCAAAGTGGCCCTCGGGCGTATTAAATGCGGTTTTCCACTCATCCCCCTGCCTGATTCGCACCAAATTATACGCCCCACGAAGGTCAATCTTAGAGAACCACTTGGCCCCCTTTATGCGAGCAAACAAATCAGTCAGCAACGGCAATGGGTATTGATATTTAACAGTGATTTTATTCAAAAGCCGATAATCAATACATGGTCTCAAAGAGCCGTCTTTTTTTGACACAAAGAAAAAACCGGCTCCTAAGGGAGATGACGATGGACGAATATGTCCCTTTTCCAAGGACTCCTTTATATATTCTCGCATAGCAGCATGTTCAGGCACAGACAGATTAAATAAACGACCCTTTGGGTATTTACTACCCGGGATTAAATCTATGGCACAATCGCACTCTCGGTGCGGAGGTAACGAACCAAGCTTGGATTCTTCAAAGACGTCACGATAGTCAGACAGGAACTCAGGAATTTCAGAGGGAATGGATGATGAAATGGAAACCACAGGTACATCCCCATGAGCCCCCTTACATCCCCAGCTCAACACAGACATAGCTCTCCAGTCGAGGACTGGGTTGTGAGATTGCAGCCAAGGCAATCCTAGCACCAAATCATCATGTAGATTATTCAGCACCAGAAAGCGAATAATCTCCTGGTGATCCGGATTAATACGCATAGTTACTTGTGTCCAGTATTGTGGTTTATTATTAGCCAATGGGGTGGAGTCAATCCCCTTCAGAGGAATAGGAGTCTCCAAAGGCTCTAAATCATACCCACAGCGTTTGGCAAAGGACCAATCCATAAGACTCAAAGCGGCGCCAGAGTCGACATAGGCGTCCGTGGTAATAGATGACAAAGAGCAAATCAGGGTCACAGATAGAATAAATTTAGACGGTAAGGTGCAAATGGAAACAGATTTACCAAGCTTTTTAGTGCGCTTAGAGCATGCTGATATAACATGAGTAGAATCACCACAATAGAAACACAACCCATTTTTCCGTCTAAAATTCTGCCGCTCGCTTCGGGACAGAATTCTATCACACTGCATACTCTCTGGCGACTTCTCAGTGGACACCGCCAGATGGTGCACTGGTTTGCGCTCCCGCAAACGCCTATCGATCTGAATAGCCATTGTCATGGACTCATTCAGACCCGCAGGCACAGGGAACCCCACCATAACATCCTTAATGGCATCAGAGAGACCCTCTCTGAAAGTCGCCGCCAGGGCGCACTCATTCCACTGAGTAAGCACAGACCATTTACGGAATCTTTGGCAGTAAATTTCCGCTTCATCTTGCCCCTGAGATAGGGACATCAAAGTTTTTTCTGCCTGAAGCTCCAAATGAGGTTCGTCATAAAGCAACCCCAAGGCCAGAAAAAACGCATCCACATTGAGCAACGCAGGATCCCCTGGTGTCAATGAAAAAGCCCAGTCTTGAGGGTCGCCCCGGAGCAAGGAAATCACAATCCTGACCTGCTGTGCAGGGTCTCCGGCAGAGCGAGATTTCAGGGACAAAAATAATTTGCAATTATTTCGAAAATTCTGAAACCCGGATCTATTCCCCGAGAAAAATTCCGGCAAAGGAATTCTCGGCTCAGATACAGGTGCATGACAAACAAAATCTTGCAAATTTTGTACCTTCGTGGCGAGATTATTCAAACCTGCAGTTACACTCTGAAGATCCATTACAAACAGGTGGACACAGAGCCATTCAAGGGTTAAGAGGAGGTAAGAAGCAGCTAGACAGCAATTAAGGGCTAGGCAGCAAAACTCTGAGGGGAAAAAAAAAAAAAAAAAAATTTCCCTTCAACACTTCTTTTTCTCCTGCTTCAGCCCAAACAATTAACACCTTGTTGGCCGGTCAAACTGTCATGATCTCAATGGCAAGAGAACATAGCATAAGCAGATATAGGAACTAGCTCTTGGAAGATGGGAACTGAGCTGACCATGAACTAAACCTAACGCACAACTAGCAGTGGCCAGGTAGCATGCCTACGTTGATTCTAGATGCCCAGCACCAGCCGGAGGACTAAATAAAGCTAGCAGAGGAAAATATTAGTCCTAGCTCACCTCTAGAGAAATACCCCGAAAGGAGACAGAGGCCCCCCACATGTATTGGCGGTGAGTTGAGATGAAATAACAAACGTAGTATGAAAAATAGGTTTAGCAAATTTGAGGTCCACTTACTACATAGCAGAAGACAGAAAGGACACTTTCATGGTCAGCTGAAAACACTATCAAAAACACCATCCAGAAATTACTTTAAAACTCTGGCATTAACTCATAACACCAGAGTGGCAATTCCTGTTCACAAGAGCTTTCCAGACACAGTAACGAAACTACAGCTGTGAACTGGAACAAAAATGCAAAAACAAACATGGACAAGAGTCCAACTTATCTAGTAGTTGTCTAGGAGCAGGAACAAGCACAGAGAGGCTTCTGATAACATTGTTGACCGGCAAGCAACTAACAGAGCAGCAAGGTTATATAGCGACTCCCACATCTTGATGGGAACAGGTGAACAGAGAAGATGAAGACACCAGTTCAATTCCACCAGTAGCCACCAGGGGAGCCCAGAATCCAAATTCACAACATTTCTGCTTGTGTGCTGGGCCTGTGTGTGCCATCTGTCTCAAATTATTGGGCCACAGAAAACCTAGTGTGTAACATTGGGCCTGATTTTCCTTTCAGTGTCAGGCACCTATAAAGGTATATATAAATCCTACAGAAGTTTGAGTTCACCTTATAAGTTGTTTTACAGTAACAAATAGTGTTACTTTGGTTACGTTTTGCAAGCAATGAGGAAGTCTAGTGGAAGAGGTCGTGGCCGTGGGCGGTCATTGTCAGCTGGTAATGATGGTAGTGGTGGTGGAGCATCAGGTGGTCGTGGTAAAAGCAGTACAGCACCTAAGTCTCGAGTTGTTGAGCCGGGTTCCTTGTCTGGCTACACAAGGCCTCGAACGCTCTCTTTTCTGGGAGTAGGAAAACCACTTTTGAAGCCGGAGCAGCGGGAACAAGTATTGGCTTTCATTGCTGACTCTGCCTCTAGCTCTTTCGCCTCCTCCTCGGAAAGTGCCAAATGTCAGAGCAGTGCATCGTCAGTGGATGCTCCCGGTCAGGGATAAGTCGCTTCCTTGTCTTCTTCACCCAGAACAAGAGAGAAGGATGCGTCAGGAGACACAACGGGTTACTCCATGGAGCTCTTTACACATACCGTTCCTGGGTTAGACAGTGAAACAGTTAACAGGCCATGTCCATTAGAAGTTGAATCGGACATGGAGTGCACAGATGCACAACCACAGCCAGATTACTATGCTGTTCCTTTGACTCAGACCAGAACATTGCCCTCGCAGTGTACTGAGGCAGAATCAAAACCAGCGGAGACTATGGTGCCCCGTCATGGACACTATACCACCGGCTTACACGGTGACACAGACGAAGTTGCACACAACATAGAAGAGGAGGTCATAGATGACCCAGTTGTGGACCCCGATTGGCAGCCATTGGGGGAACAGGGTGCAGGCGGCAGTAGTTCTGAAGTGGAGGAGGAGGAGCCGCAGCAGGCATCAACATCACAACAGGTTCCATCTACCGGGCCCGTATCTGGCCAAAAACGCGTGGCAAAACCAAAACCAGTTGGAGGACAGCATGGCCATCCAGTTAAAGAAGCTCAGTCTGCAATGCCTGAAAAGGTATCCGATAGTAGAAAGGGTGCAGTCTGGCATTTTTTTAAACAACATCCAAATGATCAGCGCAAAGTCATCTGTCAAAAATGTTCAACAACCTTAAGCAGAGGTCAGAATCTTAAAAGTCTAAATACAAGTTGCATGCATAGACATTTATCCACCATGCATTTGCAAGCCTGGACTAACTACCAAACGTTCCTAAAGGTTGCAGCACCCACGGCCAATGAAGCTAGTCAGCAACGCTACATCCCTTCCCTCCCTGTAAGCCGACCATTTCCCACACCACCTGCAGTATCTGTGCAGCTTTCGTCGCCAGGCCAAAGCAGTCAGGGAATCACCAGGTTAGTAGTAGGAAACACTGCATGTAGGGCACCGGCAAGAATACCATCTCCAACCCTCTCTCAGTCACCCATGTCCACCGGCACCACCGCTAGTTCCACGATCTCCAGCTCTCCAGTCCAGCTCACCCTACATGAGACTCTTGTTAGGAAAAGGAAGTACTCATCCTCGCATCCGCGTACACAGGGTTTGAACGCCCACATTGCTAGACTAATCTCATTAGAGATGATGCCCTACCGGTTAGTTGAAAGCGAAGCTTTCAAAGCGCTGATGGACTACGCTGTACCACGCTACGAACCACCCAGTCGGCACTTCTTTTCTAGAAAAGCCATCCCAGCCCTCCAACAGCATGTTAAAGACCGCATCGTCCATGCACTCAGGCAGTCTGTGACTACAAAGGTGCACCTGACAACAGATGCCTGGACCAGTAGGCATGGCCAGGGACGTTACGTGTCCATCACGGCACACTGGGTGAATGTGGTGGATGCAGGGTCCACAGGGGACAGCAATATTGGGACAGTTTTGCCTAGTCCACGGTCAAGGAAAGAGTTGGCTGTAGGTGTTCGCCTCCCCTCCTCCTCTTCCTCCTCCTCATGCAGAAGCGAGAGCTCGTCCACACACCGCAGTCGCACATCCACTCCATCCGCAGCTGCCACTGTTGCACACCAGGTGTGCCATTATGGGACAGCTAGTGGCAAGCGTCAGCAGGCTGTATTGGCAATGAAGTGTTTGGGCAACAACAGACACACCGCGGAAGTTCTGTCCGAGTTCTTGCACCAAGAAACTCAGTCATGGCTGGGCACTGTACATCTTGAGGCAGGCAAGGTAGTGAGTGATAACGGAAGGAATTTCATGGCTGCCATAGCCCTTTCCCAACTGAAACACATTCCTTGCCTGGCTCACACCTTAAACCTGGTGGTGCAGTGCTTCCTGAAAAGTTATCCGGGGTCACCCGACCTGCTCCTCAAAGTGCGCAGACTTTGCTCGCATATCCGCCGTTCGCCCGTACACTCCAGCCGTATGCAGAACTATCAGCGGTCTTTGAACCTTCCCCAGCATCGCCTAATCATCGACATTTCAACAAGGTGGAACTCCACACTGCACATGCTTCAGAGACTGTGCGAACAGAGGCGTGCTGTTATGTTTTTGTGGGAGGATACACATACACGGGCAGGCAGTTGGATGGCAGACATGGAGTTGTCAGGTGTGCAGTGGTCGAAGCTACAAGACCTGTGTCAAGTCCTTCAGTGTTTTGAGGAATGCACACGGCTGGTTAGTGCAGACAACGCCATAATAAGCATGAGCATCCCCCTAATGCATCTGCTGATGCAAAGTTTGACGCACATAAAGGAGCAGGCGTCTGCAGCCGAGGAAGAGGAAAGCCTTGATGACAGTCAGCCATTGTCTGGTCAGGGCCGTGTAGAGGACGCGGTAGCGGGCGAAGAGGAGGAGGAGGACAAGGAGGATGATGGGGATGAGTACTTTTTTAATGAGGAAGCTTCTCCTGGGCCAACAGAAATTAGTGGCGTTGCAAGGCCGGGTTCTGTTTTTTTAAGGGAGACAAGTGACGTAGATTTGCCTGTAACTGCCCCTCAAACCAGCACAACCGCAGATTTGACAACTGGAACTTTGGCCCACATGGCGGATTATGCCTTACGTATCCTCAAAAGGGACCCACGCATTATTAAAATGATGACCGATGACGATTACTGGTTGGCCTGCATCCTTGACCCTCGCTATAAAGGCAAATTGCAAAATATTATGCCACATGAGAACCTCGAGCTGCAGGGGGCTACAGGGCAGAGGTGTTAGAGGTGCACAAATCAGAAGTGGCGTTGGACAGAGGGGTTTTCTGACCAGGTTGTGGAGTGATTTCGCAATGACCGCAGACAGGACAGGTACTGCAGCATCTATTCAAAGTGACAGGAGACAACATTTGTCCAGTATGGTTACTAACTATTTTTCATCCCTTATCGTCATTCCCATTTGATTACTGGGCATCCAAATTAGACACCTGGCCTGAATTGGCAGAATATGCATTGCAGGAGCTTGCTTGCCCAGCAGCTAGTGTGCTATCAGAAAGAGTATTCAGTGCTGCTGGTTCAATATTAACTGAAAAAAGGACTCGTCTGGCTACCCAAAATGTGGATGATCTAACCTTCATTAAAATGAACCACTCCTGGATTTCAAATTATTTTGCCCCACCTTTCCCGGCTGACACCTAGCTTTCCTATAAAAAGCTCTTGCTTGTGGACTGGTCTTACTGAGTGTTCCAATCTCTTAATTTGCAGCAGCTGTTTGTCCAGCATACGACATGTTTACACCTCCCTCAATGGGAAAACTCCCCCCACGGGGCCGTTGTCTCGCCACTTGGCGCAAGCACCCGTTAGAATGGCGTTTGTCTGAAGAGGTGGGTGTGCCCGCTTTTGGTCGACGGCACTGCCACTGGGTCCCTCATAGTACAATAAGGTGTCTCTGGTGGTGGTGGCACGCACCCAACGTCAGACACACCGTTGTAACATGAGGGGCCCTGGGACGGTACCGCCGGCCACAAGAGAGTTCACCCCCCCCCCAGCTCAAACTGTGCTCTACCACGTGCAAAATTATCTCTCACAGCTCCACCAATGTTTAGTGTATGCGCTGACATCATTTAATGCCTGGCACTGACAATACCAATTTGTTGACATCTATGATGCTAGTTAAAGTAGTTCTGGTCAGTGTCCTATATTGACACCAGTAAATACTTACTGCCAAATTACTATGTCAGAAACTCAGCAGATGAGCCCACCCCTGTACCTAAGTATGCCACACTTTTTTTTTTTGTTGTTGTTTTGCGAGACATTAACATCTATTTATTTTTTGTGAGGACTAACTGTGTCAGACACTCCTTGCAATCGTCCTCCGCTGACCACACCAATGCTGCCTGTGTATCCATGTAACCGATTTAAAACTGCCTTGAGCCTACTTTTAGTTATTTTAGGCCTAGTAAGCCTGTCTGCGGTCCCTCCTTGCAATCCTCCTCCTCCGCTGACCACAATGCTGCCTGTGTATCCATGTAACCGATTTGAAACTGCCTTGAGCCTATTTTTAGTTATTTTAGGCCTAGTAAGCCTGTCTGCGGTCCCTCCTTGCAATCCTCCTCCGCTGACCACAATACTGCCTGTGTATCCATGTAACCGATTTAAAACTGCCTTGAGCCTACTTTTAGTTATTTTAGGCCTAGTAAGCCTGTCTGCGGTCCCTCCTTGCAATCCTCCTCCTCCGCTGACCACAATGCTGCCTGTGTATCCATGTAACCGATTTAAAATTGCCTTGAGCCTATTTTTAGTTATTTTAGGCCTAGTAAGCCTGTATGCGGTCCCTCCTTGCAATCCTCCTCCTCCGCTGACCACAATACTGCCTGTGTATCCATGTAACCGATTTAAAACTGCCTTGAGCCTACTTTTAGTTATTTTAGGCCTAGTAAGCCTGTCTGCGGTCCCTCCTTGCAATCCTCCTCCTCCGCTGACCACAATGCTGCCTGTGTATCCATGTAACCGATTTGAAACTGCCTTGAGCCTATTTTTAGTTATTTTAGGCCTAGTAAGCCTGTATGCGGTCCCTACTTGCAATCCTCCTCCTCCGCTGACCACAATGCTGCCTGTGTATCCATGTAACCGATTTAAAACTGCCTTGAGCCTACTTTTAGTTATTTTAGGCCTAGTAAGCCTGTCTGCGGTCCCTCCTTGCAATCCTCCTCCGCTGACCACAATGCTGCCTGTGCATCCATGTAACCGATTTAAAACTGCCTTGAGCCTACTTTTAGTTATTTTAGGCCTAGTAAGCCTGTCTGTGGTCCCTCCTTGCAATCCTCCTCCTCCGCTGACCACAATGCTGCCTGTGTATCCATGTAACCGATTTAAAACTGCCTTGAGCCTACTTTTAGTTATTTTAGGCCTAGTAAGCCTGTCTGCGGTCCCTCCTTGCATTCCTCCTCCTCCGCTGACCACAATGCTGCCTGTGTATCCATGTAACCGATTTAAAACTGCCTTGAGCCTACTTTTAGTTATTTTAGGCCTAGTAAGCCTGTCTGCGGTCCCTCCTTGCAATCCTCCTCCTCCGCTGACCACAATGCTGCCTGTGTATCCATGTAACCGATTTAAAATTGCCTTGAGCCTACTTTTAGTTATTTTAGGCCTAGTAAGCCTGTCTGCGGTCCCTACTTGCAATCCTCCTCCTCCGCTGACCACACCAATGCTGCCCGTGTACCCCTGGAACCTATTTTAAAGTGCATAGAGCCTATTTCTTTATTTTATGTAATATTAAAAAAGCCATGATGGACTACGCTGTCCCACGCTACGAGCTACCCAGTCGACACTTCTTTTGCAAGAAAAGCCATCCCAGCCCTCCACCAGCACCACCTCCATTGTCCATGCACTCTGGCAATCTGTGAGTACAAAGGTGCACCTGACAACAGACGCATGGACCTGTAGGCATGGCCACGGAAGGTTACGTGTCCATTACGGCGCAATGGGTTAATGTGGTGGATGCATGGTCCACAGGGGACAGCCTACTAAGTCTGTCTGCAGTCCCTAATTCAAATTGTCCTCCACTGAATAAATCTGAGCTTCAACCTTCTGGCTCTCATTAAGTGTTTTTTTAACCAAAAATTGGTGGTTGGGGCCTACTAACGGTGTCTGCCGCTCCCTGGTGTTTGTCCTCAACTGTATAAAGCTGAGCTTCAACCTTCCGGCTTTCGGCCTATAGTATCAGATATTAAACTGCATTTGGCCTTCAACTTTGGTTAGGCCCTACTAACGGTGTCTGCCACTCCCTGGTGTTTGTCCTCAACTGTATAAAGCTGAGCTTCAACCTTCTGGCTTTCGGCCTATAGTATCAGATATTAAACTGCATTTGGCCTTCAACTTTGGTTGTGGCCTACTAACGGTGTCTGCCGCTCCCTGGTGTTTGTCCTCAACTGTATAAAGCTGAGCTTCAACCTTCTGGCTCTCATTAAGTGCTGTTTTTTAAAAAATTGGTGGTTAGGGCCTACTAACGGTGTCTGCCGCTCCCTGGTGTTTGTCCTCAACTGTATAAAGCTGAGCTTCAACCTTCTGGCTCTCATTAAGTGCTGTTTTTTAAAAAATTGGTGGTTAGGGCCTACTAACGGTGTCTGCCGCTCCCTGGTGTTTGTCCTCAACTGTATAAAGCTGAGCTTCAACCTTCTGGCTTTCGGCCTATAGTATCAGATATTAAACTGCATTTGGCCTTCAACTTTGGTTGCGGCCTACTAACGGTGTCTGCCGCTCCCTGGTGTTTGTCCTCAACTGTATAAAGCTGAGCTTCAACCTTCTGGCTCTCATTAAGTGCTGTTTTCTAAAAATTTGGTGGTTAGGGCCTACTAACGGTGTCTGCCGCTCCCTGGTGTTGTCCTCCTCCTGAGTGTTCTCCTCCTCCTTGGTGTTCTCCTCCAGGTTGCCTTGTCTGAGCTTCAACCTTCTGGCTCTCATTAAGTGCTGTTTTTTAAAAAATTGGTGGTTAGGGCCTACTAACGGTGTCTGCCACTCCATGGTGTTGTCCTCCACTGTATAAAGCTGAGCTTCAGTCTTTAGGCTTTTGGCCTATAGTAGCAGATATTAAACTGCATTTGGCCTACTAGTGTGGTTGGGCCCTTAAAACAGTGTCTGCTGCTCCTGGGTTTGCTACTCCACTGAACAAAGCAATGCCGCCTGTTTAGTCCTGTTACCAATTTTGAACTGCATTTAGCCTACTTTATTCTTTGGCCCTATATCTGTGTTTCCTCCTCATCCTGCCCATTGCCCAGCCACTGCTAGATGAGTCTGCTGGTACATTGACCTAGACCACTACATTCCCCTTGCACTCTACACAGCCAGAATCTGACCCTGCTGAAAGTAAGGTTCCCCTTCCCGCATGTTATACCACCTTACACAGGGACAAAGAGGAAGGTGAAGATGAAAGTGCAGGTTCCTTCATCAGGTGAAGGGGCATACTCGTTGGCGACGTCACTGGCACAGGGCCCCTCAGAGTACGCAAAAGTGTCGCTGCTGGTGGGAGGCGCCCCCGCCGTGCAAACACACCGCTGTACTTTGAGGGGCCCTGTGCCAGTGCCAATGCCAATGAGTGGGCCCCCCCTGCTTGCTTAGGATCACAGCACTTGCAAACTTGACATACTTACCTCCCACTGCTCCACCGCCGTGATGTAGTCCACGTTTCCTGGGCCCACTAAAACCTTGAACCAGCCCTACCCCCCACAACTTTTCCAAATGACCCCCAATTTCCAATGCCCAACTATTATTATAAAGTTAATTAAGATTGACAAACTTCAGAAACAAGAATGGATGTTTTTGGCATTAAAATGGGCACTGTAGGTGTTTTCCTGGCCTCCACTCACTGCCGACTATGCTTCCCCATTGACTTGCATTGGGTTTCGTGTTTCGGTCGATCCCCGACTTTTAGCGATAATCGGCCGACTGCACTCGAGTCGGCTTTGAACAAAGTCGGGTTTCGCAAAACCCGACTCGATCTTAAAAAAATGAAAGTCGCTCAACCCTACTGTACAGTACAGGGCCACACAGATCTTTATATGAAGTATGTACTCACCACATCCCCTATATATACAGTAAGTATCCCCCACAGTTAGGGACTTAAAATACAATGACCAACTTTCTGCTCTGCTTTCTGTGTCACTTTGTCTGGGGCATGGTAGGCAAAATGTAGTAATGTCCTCACGTGTGGTCTGAGGCACGGCCGGTACAATCCAGTAATATCCTCACACGTGGTCTGATGCACGGCCGGCTTATATGGGTGCGAGTGAGCTGAGACTCGGCCAATTGTCTTTTCCAAAGAGAGCTTAAGCTTCTGATTGAGGATTCCTTGGTCAGCGGACTTATCGATCAGAAACTTTCGGAATTTTTGTTTGTAGATGCCCCTATTAACCCAGTTCTGTATACCCTCCCTAAGATCCACAAAGATTTGTTTTGTCCCCCCGGACGTCCGATTGTGTCGGGGCGAGGGTCTATGTGTAATAAGGTGGCGATCTTTCTGGATAAGGTTCTCCGCTGTTTCGCTACCTCCGCTCGCTCATATATTAGGGATACAGGTGACTTCCTAGAGAAAATCAACAATGTTCGAGTCGGTACTTCTACTATTTTAGTGTCCTTTGACGTTGTATCTCTATATACGTCTATTGAACATGAAAGGGGTTTGGATGCTGTCGGTGTGGCGCTATCGGGCTCGGAGATGGCCCCCGAGTGTGCACGGTTGGTCCTTACGCTGCTGGAGTTCATCCTCACGAGGAATTTCTTTCTTTTTGGGGATGATTACTACCAGCAGCTACGGGGTACCGCCGTGGGGTCCAATGTGGCCCCCACTTATGCCAACATCTATATGGCGGTGCTCGAGGACCAATTCGTGTACAGTTCCATCTTCTGGGGTCATGTCCGGGCTTGGTGGCGCTACATAGACGACATCTTTTGTGTGTGGGAGGGGTCTCAAGATGAGCTTTCGATGTTTTTGTTGGAACTCAATGGCGTACATCCGGAACTGAGATTCACCATGACATATTCGGTGGATCGTTTACAGTTCTTGGATACGATGGTGTACAAACAAGGCGACATTTTATGTACTGACTTATTTACGAAAACTACTGACAAGAATAGTCTTTTGTATTATGATAGTTACCACCCAAGGAGGATGATGGACTCGCTGCCGTGGAGTCAGTTGGTTCGTGTACGTAGGATAGTCTCTGATAGCGACACACGGGATCTGAGGTTGGAGGAGATGTGTGAGAAATTTATTCGTAGGGGCTATCCTAATAGGAAGGTGATTCACCAAAAGGAGAAGATAAGGGAGTTATCGGATGGTGACTTGACAGTACACAGAGCCAGGGTGAAACAAAAGCGTATACCATTTGTCTCCACATATTGTCCAGCTAGCAATGGGATTGCCAATATCCTTAACAAACATTGGGGATTATTGAATAGAGGTCTGCCTCTTGTACAGAACTTCAGTTTGCGTCCCATTCTGTCATACAGACGGGGCCGCAATCTGAAGGACCGATTGGTCAATTCTGATGTTGGGACGGGTAAGGTTGCCCTCCAAAGGACTTTATGTCCACCACGAATGGGCAACTTTCCCTGTCTAAATTGTTCATGTTGCAGTAATATGTTGAAAGGGGATAGTTTCAGTCATCCTCAGACTGGGAAGAGATTTCTGATTAAAGAACGGTATACGTGCTCGTCTAAATTTGTGATTTATTTAATAACATGCCCATGTGGTCTCATGTATGTTGGTGAGACCACTATGGAGATAAGATCACGGGTGAGCAAACACAAGAGCACTATCAGGACGCAAATGTTTGATTTGCCAATTCCCAAACATTTTCACGACTGTAGGCACTCTATCAATCAATTAAGGTTCAGAGTTATCGATGGGGTCCCTGTGTTGAGGAGGGGGGGTGATAGGGTTAAAAAATTGAAACAGAAAGAACTAAGGTGGATCTCCACATTGGAGACTTTGCAACCTAAAGGGTTGAATATAGAGTATAATCTTCAAGTGTGTTTGCCCTGAACCCTCTTTTCCTCTTCCAGATTTGGGGTTCCTCTTTTGTTTTGTATATATCATGAATTTTAGTAAATTTATTTATTGATGTTTTCTTCTTTTTTCTCTTCTTGTTTCTTTTATTTTAGCCTATTACGGGATTTGACACCCATGGATATCAGGAGGATACAAGGAATCTGCATATTTGGATTATGTCCATTGGCTGACCATGATGTCTGTTATGCCGTATTCCTTCTTCTTATCTGCCGGATTTCCTCATGTCTGGTGTTTGCCTCTATTTATACATCACTGCCCACTCTGTGGTATGAGAGCCATGGATATGGCTGGTCCTTTATCTCCCCCCGATACACGGGTCCGGTGCGGCCGGGTGATTGGCAGGGGGTGTGGCTGTTTTGGCTACGCTACAGCACCTCCCTGCCTCACACGTGCCTGCGCTGGCGATCATGTGTTTCGGGTGTGAGTGTTTGGCTGCTTGCTGCTGTGCGCCTGCGCGGGGTTTCACTCACGTTGCGGTCATATGACCAATGACGTGGGGGGTTCCTGTGCGCATGCGCCGGCGTCTTGCAGCGTTTGGACTCCGGGAAGTGACAGTGTGAGGTTAGTTTGGCGCACTTATCAGCGGCAATTGCGATTGGAGAGCCTCTATGTATACAAAGGGGGTGATCACCATGACAATTTTATAGCGAGGAAGTGATTGGCTGATACCCTGTTATGGGATGTCTCTAAATGGCTGTATTTTTATTTTCTACATGTGTTTTTATATGATACATCGATTTATGGTATGCTGCACTGCCGTAATGACATGGATCTTTTATCGTATGTACATATTATGTGGTATTTTTGATATATGTATTAAAGGCCGCTCTTGATGGTGATTGGCCCACATGTGGGTTCCACACTATTTAAGATGGCCACTGATGGTCTATTATATGCTTGATAAAGGCTGGTTACCAGCCGAAACGTTGCATGTTTGTAATGGCAGAATAAAGATTTTTGAATTTTTCACCTGGACATGGATGCTGCTCCTTTCTTCATTGGTTCGGCCAATTGTCTGTGACAATTGCAGCATGCTGCGATTGTTCTCGCATGCTGATTTGGCATGAAAAAATAATCACAGATGTGATCTGCCCCATAGATTAACACTGGTCCAAGTGCTATGTGATGTCTTCTCACATAGTACTCATCCATATTCTATGCTAGTGTGATCCCGGCCTTAAACTTATGATGAAGCGACACAGACCACCTGCAGTTCAGCGATCATCAATATTTAAATTACAAGTTTTTCACCATAAAAAAAAATGCTAATTTTAACCTAGTTTCATAGGTTTCTTAAAGAGAACCGGTCACCAGGTTTTCCCCATATATAGTACCACCAGCACCTATATGCCATTATACACACCATTATAGAGTGCTGTACGTATGTAAATAACTCCTTATACTCACCTACAGGGCAGTCCAGTGTTACAGATATCGCTGGTCTTCATCCGGCGCAGTCCTTCCTGGGAATGATCCGTCCTACATAATCCACACAACATACCCATCACGCTTCTGTGCAGGAACACATCTCTGCCCTGACGAGCACAAAGCAAAGTACTGCAAAGGGCATAAAGAAGTGCGCCTGCACAAGAGTGCGATGGAAGACACTATGTGGATGATATAAGACGCGTCATCGACTCAAAGAAAGAAGCACGGTGATAGAAGAGGAGGAGGCACCAGACTAAGACTAGCGAAGCCCATTGGATGGGACTGCCTCGTAGGAAAGTCTAATATACGTTTTGTTTTTTTAACGTTATGCAGATTGGCATTCTAGAATGTTGGGTATATATAAGGGCAAACAGATACTGGTTGTGCTTTATAAAATGCTGTATATGGGGGGGGCGGACTACAGGTTGTGGTCCTACTATATATACACAGCATTCTAGAATGCTGTATATAAGGGCATACAGGTAGTGGTCGTACTTTATATGGGGGAACAGAACCAATGATTGAATACCCTATAGTAAAACAGCAGTAGTGCATGAAAATATACTGTACTAAGGCTAAGTTCACATTTGCGTTGGGCAGAGCCAGGGCCGGCGGCAGCACCCGGCCTACCAGGGCAAGTGCCGGGGCCCTGAGGAGACAGGGGGGCCCACTCACACAGTCATAGAGCCATCTGGCTGCTTTAACCCTTTCTACCCTTTCAATTTGCGCTGGCACAAGCATCTTCTCACTGTCAGTGCAGGGCCAGGCACACATAGGGGTTAACTGGACACAGCCAGCGTGACATTGTGGGCGGAGAGTTCTCCTGCTCTGAATCTCCTGGCTGTGTGCACTGCAGTGTATATAATATATATACAGGACAGGTGCTGGGGGCCTGGGCTGGGCGGCTGTTGAAGTATATACACTGCACAGTACCAATCCTCTTGTATATATACACTGTACAGTACCACTCCTCCTGTATATATACACTGCACAGTACCACTCCTCCTGTATATATACACTGTACAGTACCACTCCTCCTGTATATATACACTGCACAGTACCATCACTCCCCTGTATATATACACTGTACAGTACCACTCCTCCTGTCCTGTATATATACACTGTACAGTACCACTCCTCCTGTATATATACACTGCACAGTACCGCTCCTCCTGTCCTGTATATATACACTGCACAGTACCACTTCTCCTGTCCTGTATATATACACTGTACAGTACCACTCCTCCTGTATATATACACTGCACAGTACCGCTCCTCCTGTCCTGTATATATATACTGCACAGTACCACTTCTCCTGTCCTGTATATATACACTGTACAGTACCACTCCTCCTGTATATTTAGACTGCACAGTACCACTCCTCCTGTATATATACACTGTACAGTACCACTCCTCCTGTCCTGTATATATACACTGTACAGTACCACTCCTCCTGTATATATACACTGCACAGTACCGCTCCTCCTGTCCTGTATATATACACTGCACAGTACCACTTCTCCTGTCCTGTATATATACACTGTACAGTACCACTCCTCCTGTATATTTACACTGCACAGTACCACTCCTCCTGTATATATACACTGTACAGTACCACTCATCCTGTATATTTACACTGCACAGTACCACTCCTCCTGTATATATACACTGCACAGTACCATCACTCCCCTGTATATATACACTGTACAGTACCACTCCTCCTGTCCTGTATATATACACTGTACAGTACCACTCCTCCTGTATATATACACTGCACAGTACCACTCCTCCTGTATATATACACTGTACAGTACCACTCCTCCTGTATATATACACTGCACAGTACCATCACTCCCCTGTATATATACACTGTACAGTACCACTCCTCCTGTCCTGTATATATACACTGTACAGTACCACTCCTCCTGTATATATACACTGCACAGTACCACTCCTCCTGTATATATACACTGCACAGTACCATCACTCCTCCTGTATATATACACCGCACAGTACCACTCCTCCTGTTCTGTATATATACACTGCACAGTACCACTCCTCCTGTCCTGTATATATACACTGCAGAATTTACAATAGCTTTCACTCATGTAAGAAGTGAAATCTGGCATTGTACTATAGCTATATTTCTCTGCTGTATCTGGGCATCATGAATCGTGGTATGTGTTAAAGGGGGGGGGCCCACTGAGACTCTTTCGCCCGGGGCCCTCAAAAACCTGGAGCCGGCCCTGGGCAGAGCTGTGGAGGGCTGCATACTTCCTCTGATAAGCCCCACCCACTGCTGCACCCCTACCATTCAGCTCCGCCTACGTCTGCATGCATCCTGCGTACCTATCTTTAACATTGGGTACGCAGGCCATGCGAATGCATAGTTTTGACGCTGCGCCAAATGCAACATGTTGCGTTCGGTGCAGCGTCAAAACGACGCGTCCGCATACATCCGCATGGCCTGCATACCCAATGTTACAGTGGGGCAAAAAAGTATTTAGTCAGTCAGCAATAGTGCAAGTTCCACCACTTAAAAAGATGAGAGGCGTCTGTAATTTACATCATAGGTAGACCTCAACTATCAAACTATCAAAAATCCAGAAAATCACATTGTCTGTTTTTTTATCATTTTATTTGCATATTATGGTGGAAAATAAGTATGCATATAAATGCACCATAATATGCAAATAAAATGATAAAAAAACAGACAATGTGATTTTCTGGATTTTTTTTTCTCAGTTTGTCTCCCATAGTTGAGGTCTACCTATGATGTAAATTGCAGACGCCTCTCATCTTTTTAAGTGGTGGAACTTGCACTATTGCTGACTGACTAAATACTTTTTTGCCCCACTGTAAAGATAGGTACGCAGGCAGAGCAGAATGGAAGGGGTGCGGCAGTGTGTGGGGCTTAACGGAGGAAGTACGCTTCCCTCCGCCGCTCAGCCCAACGTAAAAGTGAACTTAGACAACACGTTTTTTTAATTAAAAAAAAAAAATATGCAAAAGACAGTCCTAACTAATATTAAAAACCTTAAAATATATTGATGTGGTTTCCCATGGCTGTGTGTTCTTTAGTTGGGCCCAATCCTCAGTAGTGATGAGCGAGTATACTCATGGCCTCATAGAACCACAAAACGCTTTAATTGTGGATAAAAATGGCCGTGTAGTTTATTTAGGGTTACATAAATTAATTAATCGCCAATAAATAAACTCCATAAATTATAAAACCAAAGTACCAAACTTTTCCAATAAACCAATCCACCCAGACATGGGTGATTTTCCCACAAGGCCATGACTCAGCGAGACATGGCCCCCCCAAACCACACAGCCATTTTTCAATGATAGTTTGTAGGTCTAAATTAAAAATATCAAGGCCAATATCAGATAAATGAACCAAATCAGGCCTATAAAGGCCCGGTAAAAAACCCTCCAAATCCAAATGCCGGAATGAAAACCCTGAAATTAAAAGAAAAAAATTTTCCATGGATTTATTGACCCTTCTCCGGATTTTATCTAAAAAAGAAAATTGATTGTCGTGCCACAAAAGTCTGGGAATAATCTTGAAAAAACAAAGTTTGAATCAGGCAGAATTTGCTTAAGATAAATAATATCGGATCGAATGGCCGATAATAAGTCAAGAGTCCTGATTTTTCCGAGATCATTCCCAGCTACATGAAATATAATTAAATCAGGGGAAGGAAATTTAATTAGCCATTTCTTCACTACAGCAACCAGGCAATGCCATTTCAAGCCGCGAACTCCATGCCACCAAACCTGAATATCAGAAGGATTAAAGGATAAATTTTCAGCATAAGATCGTTGGCTGGCCCTCTTCCTGGCCCAGAAGATAAAAGAATGTCCGACTATCCAAATGACTAGCGGACCTGAAAGAAAAACAATAATTAATAGTCATACAGATCATGTCGTACATATAATTTGAACCTTTTGGAGTTCCATCTTCCCAATTCCTTTATCCCTGAATCGGAAAGCCCGGCCCTAGAGGCCTCCGTAGCTGCTCCGATTCTAAACGAATGAGATGTGATTTTAAGGTGTTTTTTACCCAAAAAGTGTAAACATTTCTTTAGGACAAAATTAAATTGAAAGACAGTAACAGGAGAAAAATCTCTATGAATGAATAATGGGCCCTGTCCCATAGGTCTGACCTTAATCCAATTTGCCGTGTTATCAACAGGGCAAATGATAGAGACATGGATCGCGTTAATTTTCAACCTAGATCCCCTGCCTAATTAATCTGTCTTTAATTTTCTTATAAATAAAATAAAAAAAAAAAAAAGAAACTACTCATGAATCTGGACATCCGAAATCATGAGTCCCGAAGGCTCCGATTTCTTAACAGAAACCACCTCACCAACGCGAAGTGCTCCAAAAAAGGACAGAGAAAAAAATAGAGCTAAATAATAAGGCTTCCTTAAAATTTACACAAACGTGGATGAGACAGGAGCACAATTCTTTCAATAAAGACAGGGAAATAGGTAGTCTCGAGTCAGGTATAAAATTGGTTTTCCTAAAGCCTTTTAAAAACTGCTTTACTGGAAAAAGATTAGTTAAAGCAATACTGCCAGAAAGTTTAAGGAAAAATGAAACTCCTGCTAGGCATTTCGCTATTGCATAGTAAGACAAACCGTTTTGTACTATAGATTCAGCAAACTTTAGTGCTGCTACCGGATTAGAAACTGTTGGGTCAAAATAATGTAGGTTGCAAAAATTGTTCCAATTCAGCCATGCAGCCGAATAGTCAGCCCATGATCTATTAGATAACGATTTTTTTTTTTTTTTTTTTTTTATAACATACTGTATCAGAGTGCAATCATGTCCCAAATTGAAAGGGGTAAGAGGGTCCTTCCGAATCCACGTTGAGAACCTGCAGTAAAAAATTTGACCACTGACGATTTTGTAAAGAGTCAGTTATGAAAAGAAATTTGCTCTTTCCCAACTTTGCTTTCAGGCATTGTAAAACCAATTGTCTCAAAATTCTGGCAGCAAAAGTATTTTTAGAAGATAACATGTTGATAGAAAAAAAAAAAAATAAATAAATAAATAAAAATAAATAAAAACAACTACTGCCTGGTTAGTGGAAAGAAGTAAAATCCTGGAATTCTGCATTAGTGATCTCCAAATTAATATTCCTGCAAAAATAGAAAAAAGTTCCAACACCATTACGTTTGAAGTTACTTTCTTAGACACCCAACTTATTGGCCACAGGATGGACATCCAATGGGAGTCAAATAAAATACTGAAGCCACGCTGGCTATCCGCTGTGAAAAGAAAGGGAAAAGAATCGCCAGAGACAAAAAATGACTGCCACAAAGATCTGCCGTTATGCTCTGACAAAAAGGAGAGCCAAATTCTAGTGTCTTCCTTTAGGTCAGAACGGATACTAACATGCGAATGAGGTGAAGATACACCTTAAGTGGCATCCTATAAACTTCTGCAAAAAGCCCGACCTATAGGAATGACGCAAACCGCAAAATGCAATAGACCTAACAATGAATGAATTTCCTTAAGAGTGACCTTGTTCTTGGCTAAAAAATTTGATAACGCAATGCACAGTTTAAAAATTTTCTCATCAGGAAGTCAGATTCCATTTTTTGATAATCAAGAGTGATTCCCAGAAATTCGATAGATCTAGATGGACCAACTGTTTTTCTGTGAGCAATAGGAACACCGAAGTGCTCACACATTTGGATAAAAAAACAGTCATCAAAATAAAAACCTAAAGAATTAAAACCGCACTGGTGAACAGGAAGGAGTCTAAAAGCAGACTTAATATCTGACTTGGACATTAACCCCTTCCCGACATCTGACGGTATAGTACGTCACATGTCGGGACCCCCGCTTTGATGTGCGCTCCGGCGGTGAGCGCACATCAAAGCCGGGACATGTCAGCTGTTTTGAACAGCTGACATGTGCCCGCAATAGGCGCGAGCAGAATCGCGATCTGCGCGCGCCTATTAACTAGTTAAATGCCGCTGTCAAACGCAGACAGCGGCATTTAACTACCGCATCCGGCCGTGCGGCCGGATATGAGCGCATCGCCGACCCCCGTCACATGATCGGGGGTCGGCGATGCTCCTCCATTGTAACCATAGAGGTCCTTGAGACCTCTATGGTTACTGATTGCCGGTGGCTGTGAGCGCCCCCCTGTGGTCGGCGCTCACAGCACACCTGCAAATCTGCTGTGTAGCAGCGATCTTATGATCACTGCTGCATAGCCTCCCATGGAGGCTATAGAAGCATGGCAAAAGTAAAAAAAAAAAGTTTTTAAAAATGTGAAAAAAATAAAAAAAATATAAAAGTTTAAATCACCCCCCTTTCGCCCCAATCAAAATAAATCAATAAAAAAAAACCCCAACCTACACATATTTGGTATCTCCCTGTTCAGAATCGCCCGATCTATCAATAAAAAAAAAGCATTAACCTGATCGCTAAATGGCGTAATGAGAAAAAAATTCGAAACGCCAGATTTACGTTTTTTTGTTCGCCACGACATTGCATTAAAATGCAATAACGGGCGATCAAAAGAACGTATCTGCACCAAAATGCTATCATTAAAAACGCCAGCTCGGCACGCAAAAAATAAGCCCTCACCTGACCCCAGATCACGAAAAATGGAGACGCTACGAGTATCGGAAAATGGCGCAATTTTGTTTTGTTTTGTTTTTTGCAAAGTTTGGAATTTTTTTTCACCACTTAGGTGAAAAATAACCTAGTCATGTTAGGTGTCTATGAACTCGTAGTGACCTGGAGAATCATAATGGCAGGTCAGTTTTAGCATTTAGTGAACCTAGCAAAATAGGCAAGCAAAAAACCAGTGTGGGATTGCACTTTTTTTGCAATTTCACTGCACTTGGAATTTTTTTCCCGTTTTCTAGTACACGACATGCTAAAACCAATGAGGTCGTTCAAAAGTACAACTCGTCCCGCAAAAAATAAGCCCTCACATGGCCAAATTGACGGAAAAATAAAAAAGTTATGGCTCTGGGAAGGAGGGGAGCGAAAATCGAAAACGGAAAAACGGAAAAAGCTCCGGGGGTGAAGGGGTTAAAGCATTAAAACCAAATTTCTTGAGGATTTGTAATGCAGAATCAAAAGATGAATAGGACACGGAGCATAAAGCCTTGTCCACTTCATCGTTCATGGATGAACCCAGCGGATATGATAAGTGGTGAATTAGCCGGAAAGAGCCCTCATCTTTTTTTTTTTTTTTTTTTTGGTACAATACCCAATGGTGATATATGGAAATTAACAAACTGCGGGGTTAAAAAAGGGCCTGAAACTCTGCCTAGCTGAATTTCATTAATAATTTTATCCCTAGCTGCCTCAGGGTGAGCCTTTAAAGAGGGTAAATTAGGAACAACAGAACAGCCCGCCCCTTTAAATTGTGGGATAAAAAATCATTCTGAAAAACCATTAAAAAGCAGCTCACTGGTCCCCTGGTCGGGATATTTGCTTAGGCATACTGACATGTTTGCCAGAATCACTGGCGTCTGTGCTTTTTGAATTAGGCTCCTTACGTGAGGACTGTTGACCTGCTTGTTACTTAAAACATTTAGACATAGGGTGTGAGTTACCACAGAACGAGCATTCATGGCGGAATCTACAGTTGTTGTTCCACTTACAAAAGGAATCGTTGAAAGCGAAACAAACACCGCGTTTACTTGAACTAGAAGGGGGCTGAAATAACTTGTTGCAGAGATGGGGAGATTTTTCACCCAAAACTGCAGCAAAAATAGAAAAAGCTTGCACCCAGTTGTTGAAAGATTTAAAGTTGGTGCGTTTAAATTCATCTGAATCAGCTTTCTCATCATTCTTTTCGGATTTTGAAAGCTGGTCCTTTCTAGGCAGTAAAGAAAAAATATCGACTAAATGATTATTCCAAATAAGCTCTTTAACAGAAGGGCTTAAATGGAATCCTAAGGGAGACAGCTCGCATGTCAGAGCTTCTTTAAAAGAGTTAACAGGAGCGGTGTTAGCTGATGAAATGTCAGAAATTGCAGCACTGTGTACAGCTGATGTGACAGCAAGGGGGGGGGGAATAGCTTCTCTTAAAGTTTCAGCTAACACTTTTCTTTATGATGTCTTTTAAATGTGAGTGTGGAACAGACAAAGGAACATTGAAAGTCTCACCCCTCGATGAATGCTGGTCGTTTCTCTGCTCCATACAGCAGCTGGAGCTCGAGCCCTCCATGTTGGGCAAGCTCATATGGGAAGCTGCTGTAAGCGGCGTTTCTTCATCCTCTTCTGAGTGTGACGACAGGGGGTCCTCCTGAACCGGTGGTCTGGACCGCAGCTGCAGAAGCCACCGCTGTTGTAGAATCCAATGACACCGCAGCGCTTTTACGGCTGCGGTGTGTTGAAGACATCCCCGGCCACTTCAGATGAGGCGGTCGGCGCTCTGTCATGACGCTGGCGGTGGAAGTCTCGCGCTGGGCTGCGAGACTTCTGAGGAGGGCGGCGCCGTGACTTCCTTCTTCCTTCTTGGACACTGCGGCTTGAAGCAGGCGGCGACAGCGACTTCGGAGAGTATGGGGTCCTTTGCCTCCTGCGCCTCCCTGAAGCGGTGGGTGTCGGCAGGACAGGAGAGGCTTGACACGGCGACCGAAGGGTATCTTCTGGAGGATGAGGGACAGCATCGGCAGGCGCTAAGATAGGTTTCATAGCCAGGCACTGCCTCAGCCAGTCCGCTCCATCCTCGCCGTCGGCTCTAGTCAGGAGCTGTTGCAGGAGATTCTCCATCCTGGGGTATGTGTCTTCTTTATCTTCTTCCGCTGACAGAATGACCAGATACCACAAAACAGGTGTTTATATATTCAAAAAAAGAGCGGCAAAGCTGCTAACAGCCAATAGAAAACTGTTACAATAGCTGCCAAACATACCAGAAAAAACTGGATAAAACCAGTGTCACACTTTCAGAGATGACTGACCTGACCTTTATTTGACCTTTCTTCTGAGGCCGGGGTCACACATGCGTGTTTTACGTACGTAAGAGCGCAAAAACTACGTACGTAAAACTCGCATTACATACGGCACAATGCTTCTCAATGGGGCTGCTCCTATTAGCCGTATATTACGGTTCAGTATTATACGGCTTTCTACGGCCGTACAAAATCGCAGCATGCTGCGTTTGTCAGCGTATTGTGCAAATAATACGCCAATGAAAGTCTATGGTGGTGAGAAAAATACGGATTCCACACGGACCAGCAGTGTGACTTGCGAGAAATACGCAGCGCTGTTAGTGAAAAGTCGGTAATTCAATTGCCGGCTTTTCATTTCTCCTGCACAAACCCGACATGATATGAGATATGGTTTACATACAGTAAACCATCTCATATCCCCTTTTTTTTTTGCATATTCCACACTACTAATGTTAGTAGTGTGTATGTGCAAAATTTCAGCGCTGTAGCTGCTGAAATAAAGGGTTAAATGGCGGAAAAAATTGGCGTGGGCTCCCGCGCAATTTTCTCCGCCAGAATGGTAAAGCCAGTGACTGAGGGCAGATATTAATAGCCAGGAGAGGGTCCATGGTTATTGGCCCCCCGTGGCTACAAACATCTGCCCCCAGCCACCCCAGAAAAGGCACATCTGGAAGATGCGCCTATTCTGGCACTTGGCCACTCTCTTCCCTCTCCCTGTAGCGGTGGGATATGGGGTAATGAAGGGTTAATGCCACCTTGCTATTGGAAGGTGACATTAAGCCAGATTAATAATGGAGAGGCGTCAATTATGACACCTATCCATTATTAATCCAATTGTTGGAAAGGGTTAAAAAACACACACACACATGATTTAAAAGTAGTTTAATGAAATAAACACAGCGGTTGTTGTAATAATTTATTGTTCTCTCAATCCATCAGGAACACCCTCGCTTGGAAAAATAATAAACGCACAAGATACATACCTTCTGGTGAACCGTCTCGTCCCACGAGGTAATCCATCTGAAGGGGTTAACTAATATTACAGGCACGAGCTGCGATAAACCACTCGCTCGTACCTGTAATCCCCGGGTGCTGAAAGGATAGCAGGATCTGTACTTACATTGAGTCGCGGTGAGGCGCCCTCTGGTGGATGTTCTCATGAACTGCAGCCTGGGAACTTTTTCCCACGCTCCAGGTCATATGAGGACATCCACCAGGGGGCGCATCACCGCGACTGAAGGAAATGTAGGTCAATGACCTACATTTCATTCATTCGCCGGGGAATTACAAGCACGAGCACAGCTGCATTTAGCAGGGCTCGTGCCTGTAATATTAGTTAACCCCTTCAGATGGATTACTTCGTGGGACGAGACGGTTCACCAGAAGGTATGTATCTTGTGCGTTTATTATTTTTCCAAGCGAGGGTGTTCCTGATGGATTGAGAGAACAATAAATTATTACAACAACCGCTGTGTTTATTTAATTAAACTACTTTTAAATCATGTGTGTGTGTGTGTTTTTTAACCCTTTCCAACAATTGGATTAATAATGGATAGGTGTCATAATTGACGCCTCTCCATTATTAATCTGGCTTAATGTCACCTTCCAATAGCAAGGTGGCATTAACCCTTCATTACCCCATATCCCACCGCTACAGGGAGTGGGAAGAGAGTGGCCAAGTGCCAGAATAGGCGCATCTTCCAGATGTGCCTTTTCTGGGGTGGCTGGGGGCAGATGTTTGTAGCCACGGGGGGGGGGCAATAAACATGGACCCTCTCCTGGCTATTAATATCTGCCCTCAGTCACTGGCTTTACCACTCTGGCGGAGAAAATTGCGCGGGAGCCCACGCCAATTTTTTCCGCCATTTAACCCTTTATTTCAGCAGCTACAGCGCTGAAATTTTGCACATACACACTACTAACATTAGTAGTGTGGAATATGCAAAAAAAATGGGGATATGAGATGGTTTACTGTATGTAAACCATGTCTCATATCCTGTCGGGTTTAGGCAGGAGAAATGAAAAGCCGGCAATTGAATTACCGGCTGTTCACAGATATCGCGCTGAATGAAATCTAAATACAGAATATATATATATGTGTCTCAATGACATATATATATATATATATATATATATATATATATATATATATATATACTGTATATATGTTTTCCCTAACATTTGAGCACATAAATCCATTAGATGTCGGTTTTGCAAGCCTGCGCGAAAATCTCGCAGTACGGATGCCATACGGATTACATACGGAGGATGCCATGCGCAAAATACGCTGACACACCCTGACTACGGATCAATATTTTGGGAACATTTCTCCGCATTACGGCCGTAGTACGGACGTATAATACGTGGCGTATTGTCTTACGCCAAGTGTGACTCCAGCCTGACAGAATGTCATATTAAATGACAGGGTCCATGAGGACATGAGACCCCCGCTATATTTCTTTCAGGTTCACGCGGGGGGGGGGCTAACATTACTCGAGATTTCCCGAGCATGTTCGGGGGTCCTCAGAGTATTTTTTAGTGCTTGGAAATTTAGTTTTCATCGCCGCAGCTGAATGATTTACATCCGTTAGCCAGCTTGATTACATGTGGGGATTCCCTTGCAACCTGGCAACCCCCACATGTACTTATGCTGGCTAGCAGCTTTAAATCATGCAGCTGCGTCAGCAAAAACGAAATCTCCGAGCAGTTACAACAAATACACGCAGACCCCCCAAGCATGCTTGAGAAGTCTCGAACAACGAGTATACTCGTTCATCACTACCTCTCAGCCCTTATCCACATTCATGCCATGTGACAGAACAGTAAGGTTTTTAATATTTGAGTTAGGACGGTCCCAATTACGGTCACCGTGAGAAATTGTGGGATGACTTTTGCTTCGTTTTTTATTTAAAAAAAAAAAAAAAAAAAAAAGTTGGCTAAATACCCTATATTATTTTCATGCGCTATGCAATTTACTTCAGGATATTCAATTATGTTTCTGTCTGTTTTTCTGTTCAGTGGCCAGTGTAAACGTGTACTTACACTCTGCATGTACAACGGTTTATATTGTGTTTTTATGGGGGGGGGAACCTGGTGACAGGTTCCATTTAAGCAGACCATCTATGCAGCTTGTACAAGTGAACTTCATTGTTTCAAGAGTGGTTTACTTGTCCAAGCCTGTTATTATAGTACCCTACTAGCGATGAGCGAGTATGCTAGGTACTTGGGTTCTCCCGAGCATGCTCGGTTGTTCTCCGAGTATTCGGGCGTGCTCGGAAATTTAGTTTGTGTCACCACATCTACATGATTTGCGACTGCTAGACAGCCTGCATACATGTGGGGATTTCCTAACAAACAGGCATTTCCTGCATGTAATCAGGCTGTCTAGCAGCCGCAAATCATGCAGCTGCGGCGACAAACACTCTCTGAGCACGCTCAAAATACTCGAACACCTGAGCATGCTCGAGAAAACTACGTACCGAGCATAGTCGCTCATCACTATACAATACATGTGTTACATGGGTACATCATGGTCATGTCCTGCCCTATGCATGAAATGAAAGGCTAAAATACAACATGGAGACTTAACCCCTTTCTGACATTAGACGTACTATCCCGTCGAGGTAGGGTGGGCCCGTATGACCACCGACTGGATAGTACGTCATATGCGATCGGCCGCGCTCACGGGGGAGCGCAGCAGATCGCCAGCTGGCTATTGCAGCTGACATCCGGCACTATGTGCCAGGAGCGGTCACGGACCGCCCCCGGCACATTAACCCCTGGCACACTGCGATCAAACATGATCGCAGTTGTTCTGGCGGTATAGGGAAGCATCGCGCAGGGAGGGGGCTCCCTGCATGCTTCCCTGACACCCCCGGAGCAACGCGATGTGATCGCTTTGCTCCGAGGGTCTCTTACCTCCTCCTCCCTGCAGCAGGCCCAGATCCAAAATGGCCTCTGCATCCGGGTCCTGCAGGGATGTGGCTTCACAGCGCCTGCTCAGAGCAGGCACCTGTAAGCCTGGAGCTGTGCACGTCAGATCGCTGATCTGACAAAGTGCACAGCAAAGTGTCAGATCAGCGATCTTAACACTATAACATGATGCCCACTCCTGGGGCAATGTTATAGTGTAAATAAAAAAAATAATAATCACGTGTTAAAAAAAAAAAAATCCCAAAAAAACCCCCATATATAAATATTATATATAGTTCCTATAAATACGTTTCTTTATCTAAATAAAAATAACAAACAAAAGTACACATATTTAGTATCGCCGCGTCCATAACAACCTGACCTATAAAACTGTCCCACTAGTTAACCCCTTCAGTAAACACCGTAAAAAAAGAAAGAAAAAAAAAACAGCAAAAAACAATGCTTTATTATCATACCAACAAACAAAAAGTGGAACAACACGCAATCAAAAAGACGGATATAAATAACCATGGTACCGCTGAAAACGTCATCTTGTCCTGCAAAAATGAGCCGCCATACAGCATCATCAAAGAAAAAATAAAAAAGTTATAGTCCTCAGAATAAAGCGATGCAAAAATAATTATTTTTTCTATAAAATAGTTTTTATCGTATAAAAGAGCCAAAACATAAAAAATGATATAAATGAGGTATCGCTGTAATCATACTGACCCGAAGAATAAAACTGCTTCATCCATTTTACCAAACGCGGAACGGTATAAAAGCCTCCCCCAAAAGAAATTTGCAGCGCCCCAGAGTCCTGGTCGTTGCAGTAATGTCGCTCTTCCACCAGGGGGAGTGATATTACGTCTGATGGTACTAAAGGAGTTCACCTTGCCAGGTATCACAGTCACACACTACACTTCACACTCCAGTCCACCAGGGGGAGCAAAGGTACTATCTACTAGGCCACTCCTCACACACGGGTAAAACTGGTGGGTTGGATAGGAAGTTAGTCAGAAGCTACCTGGGTTTGACCCAGAGAGGACCTGTCAGGCAGACAGGGGGAAAGGAGGAACATCTGAGCTGCAGACAGAGGGTCCCTGTCAGGGGTGGGATCCTGACAGAGACCAAGCGCGAGATAGAACGTTACGGAGCTGCGCCGGCAGCGTCCTAAGAAAGGACATGAAGCGAATTGTATTGTGGAGAGTGAGAAATGAAGTCACAGCAGATAATACGGGGAGCAGTTCTGCCCCAAGATCGGCAGCCTCCTTCTGAGGAGCGTAGCCGGTGGCCGGAACACCGAGGGAGTAATAGGCTCTACGCATTACTTCAGAGACCGGCAGGACAGTTGATTCCAAGTTGGCTGCCCGACCTTAATACCTATGAAGACACAGAGGCAAATTGTGGGAGAGGGGCATCTCTAGGGTTCCTATAAATAAGCTCCAGGCCTAACCCGTCATACGGGTTGTCCTATCCATATCATCTGGGGGACAGAGAGAGCGAGAACATCAGAAACATCCACGAAAGTTGTGAGGACTATCCCGTGGTGCTCAGCAGGGAGGTACTACAACACACAGGTGCTAGTAGGAAGGCTACTGATTTCCACCTGGATAAGGGAACTCTGGATGTGCCTTCGGACCGGCCAGACTCAGCCTGCCCTGTGATCTGTGCTCTGGACTGTGGACTCTGAAGTCTTCAGTAAAAGGTAAAGAGACTGCAACCTTTGTGTCGTTATTCATTGCGCCTTACAACGTCCGCCATCACCACCTACACATCTGGGAAGCCCTGGGGACATACTTCACCTGTGGGAAGGTACACCATCTAGCTGCCATTCCATCACCCCAGCGGAACCCTAGCAGCATCGGTCACCCTGACCGAATACCACAGGTGGCGTCACGAACACCGTACAAACTACTTCACTTTTAATTGGACGCTCCTCAGAAGGGCCACGGACCGGGTCGGGCCACCGTGACATCCCCAGAACCGAGAGAGATAGACGCGGTACCGAGTACCCCATTGCCCTTACGTGGGGGCATTCCAAATTCATGAATAGATGGTTTTTGGTAATTCTGCCTCACAAAAATCGGAATAAAAAGCGATCAAAAAATTTCACGTGCCCGAAAATGTTACCAATAAAAACGTCAACTCGTCCCGCAAAAGACAAGACCTCACATGACTCTGTGGACCAAAATATGGAAAAATTATAGCTCTCAAAATGTGGTAACGCAAAAAATATTTTTTGCAATAAAAAGCGTCTTTCAGTGTGTGACGGCTGCCAATCATAAAAATCCGCTAAA
This sequence comes from Ranitomeya variabilis, assembly GCF_051348905.1. NCBI lineage: Eukaryota > Metazoa > Chordata > Amphibia > Anura > Dendrobatidae > Ranitomeya > Ranitomeya variabilis. Next base: position 308,153,365 of record NC_135234.1, on the reverse strand, counting down.
AAACCCACTATAAAAGTAAATCAAACCCCCCTTCATCACCCACTTAGTTAGGGAAAAATTAAAAAAAAATGTATTTATTTCCATTTTCCCATTAGGGTTAGGGTTAGGGTTGGCGCTAGGGTTAAGGCTACAGTTAGGGTTGGGGCTAAAGTTAGGGTTAGGGTTTGGATTACATTTACGGTTGGGAATAGGGCTGGGATTAGGGTTAGGGGTGTGTCAGGGTTAGGGGTATGGTTAGGGTTACCGTTGGGATTAGGGTTAGGGATGTGTTTGGATTAGGGTTTTAGTTATAATTGGGGGGTTTCCACTGTTTAGGCACATCAGGGGCTCTCCAAACGCGACATGGCGTCCAATCTCAATTCCAGCCAATTCTGCGTTGATAAAGTAAAACAGTGCTCCTTCCCTTCCGAGCTCTCCCGTGCGCCCAAACAGGGGTTTACCCCAACATATGGGGTATCAGCATACTCAGGACACATTGGACAACAACTTTTGGGGTCCAATTTCTCCTGTTACCCTTGGGAAAATACAAAACTGGGGGCTAAAAAATATTTTTTCTGGAAAAAAAAAGGATTTTTTATTTTCACGGCTCTGCGTTATAAACTGTAGTGAAACACTTGGGGGTTCAAAGTTCTCACAACACATCTAGATAAGTTCCTTGGGGTGTCTAGTTCCAATATGGAGTCACTTGTGGGGGGTTTCTACTGTTTAGGTACATTAAGGGCTCTGCAAACGCAATGTGACGCCTGCAGACCAATCCATCTGTCTGCATTCCAAATGACGCTCCTTCCCTTCCGAGCTCTGCCATGCGCTCAAACGGTGGTTCCCCCCCGACATATGGGGTATCAGCGTACTCAGGAGAAAGTGGACCCCAAAAGTTGTTGTACAATTTGTCCTGTTACCCTTGGTAAAATAAAACAAATTGGAGCTGAAATAAATTTTTTGTGAAAAATGGTTATGTTCATTTTTATTTAAACATTCCAAAAATTCCTGTGAACACCTGAAGGGTTAATAAACTTCTTGAATGTGGTTTTGAGCACCTTGAGGGGTGCAGTTTTTAGAATGGTGTCACACTTGGTTATTTTCTGTCATATAGACCCCTCAAAATGACTTCAAATGAGATGTGGTCCCTAAAAAAAAAATAGTGTTGTAAAAATGAGAAATTGCTGGTCAATTTTAACCCTTATAACTCCCTAACAAAAAAAATTTTGTTTCCAAAATTGTGCTGATGTGAAGTAGACATGTGGGAAATGTTACTTATTAAGTATTTTGTGTGACATATCTCTGTGATTTAATTGCATAAAAATTCAAATTTGGAAAATTGCGAAATTTTCAAAATTTTCGCCAAATTTCCGTTTTTTTCACAAATAAATGCAGGTAATATCAAAGAAATTTTACCACTCTCATGAAGTACAATATGTCATGAGAAAACATTGTCATAATCACCGGGATCCGTTGAAGCGTTCCAGAGTTATAACCACATAAAGGGACAGTGGTCAGAACTGTAAAAATTGGCCTGGTCATTAACGTGCAAACCACCCTTGGGGGTAAAGGGGTTAAGCCGGCGTCACACTCAGCGTATGAAAATACGGTCCATTTTTTACCGCCGTAATATTCAGAAATACTCCCAAAATAGTGATCTGTATGTCATCCGTAGGCAGGGTGTGGCAGCGTATTTTGCGCATGGCATCCTCCGTATGTAATCCGTATGGCATCCGTACTGCAATATTTTCTCGCAGGCTTGCAAAACCGACATCTAATGGATTTATGGGCTCAAATGTTCATTAAAACATATATACAGTCTATATATACACACACTGTATTTATATTTAATTCAGCACGAGATAGCACAAAAGCCGGTAATTCAATTGCCTGGGAAAAGTTCCCACGCTCGAGTTCATATGAGTTCATCCAGCAGAGGGCGCATCACCGCGACTCAAGGTAACTACAGGACATTCCCCTGCACTCCATTCATTCACAAAATTTTACAGACAGGCGCACAGCTGCATTAGCAGGCTCCTGGGTGTAAAATGATTTAACCCCTTCAGATGAATTTACATCGTGGGATGTGACTGAACGACAGAAGGTATGGGATATTGTTGATTTTTTATTTTTCCTTTTTTACAGAACGAGGGTCTTCAGGTGGATTAAGAGTATAATAAAATATTAAAACACCCTGTGTCTTTATTTCATTAAAATAATTTTTAATAATGTGTGTGTGTGTTTTATTAACCATTTCGTACTATTGGATTAATAATGGATAGGTGTCATAATTGACGCCTCTCCATTATTAACCTGGCTTAATGTCACCTTACAATAGCAAGGTGACATTAACCCTTCATTACCCCATGTCCCACTGCTACACGGGAGTGGTAAGAGTGGCCAAGTGCCAGAATAGGCGCATCTTCCAGATGTGCCTTTTCTGGGGTGGCTGGTGGCAGATGTTTTTAGCCAGGGGGGACCAATAACCATGGACCCTCTCTAGGCTATTAATATCTGCTCTCAGTCACTGGCTTTACCACTCTGGCAGAGAAAATTGCACGGGAGCCCACGCCAATTTTTTTCGCAATTTAACGCTTTATTTTACAAGCTACAGAGCCCAAATTTTGCACATACACACTACTAACATTAGTAGTGTGGAATCTGCAAAAAATAAAGGGATATGAGATGGTTTACTGTATGTAAACCATGTCTCATTTCATGTCGGGTTTGTGAAGGAGAGAGGAAAAGCCGGCAATTGAATTACCGGCTTTTCTATAGAACACCGCTGCGTATTTCTCGCAAGTCACACTGCTGGTCCCTGTGTAATCGTATTTTTCTCACCCCCATAGACTTTCATTGGCGATTTTTTATTTTTTTTGCGCAATACGGTGACAAATGCAGCATGCTGCGATTTTCTATGGCCATACAAGACCGTATAATACGGATCCGTAAAATACAGCTGATAGGAGCTGGGCCATAGAGAATCTATTGTACCGTATGCAATCCGTATTTTCTGCACCTCTCATATATCCGTAAAACTCGCTAGTGTGACGCCGGCCTCAAACCAGTTCTGAATGTAAATATAACATTGCTCTGATTAAGAGCAACAAATTACCATTTCCCACAGAGATCGCAGACTTTTACTCATAGAAATATTACACTAGATATAGAATTTTATAAAAGTGCATTTTTTTGCATTGGACAATGTATGCTTTTATTATGTATTACACACAAAAATTGCCCACTAATTATACAAACACTAAGCTTGGACTGAAAACACAACAATAACTAACATCACCAAAATGCAAACCAGGGTATAATCCAAAATATTTTATTAATAATAATCACATAGTAGTACTGTAACAATGCAATAAGAGGCTGCTAAGCTACACAAAAAGGAACTCACTGGCAATATAATTACAGATAATACATAAAGTGCAAACATATGTGAACAATATTTGTGCAAAAAAATGTGAATTATTGTAAAAATCCTTCCAAAGATCGCAAGTGTATTGAAGCCCAATGAATATCAAATCCCTCAATGGGGTGTCATATAGTAGGTGTTGTACACCAAAGAAATCTAAGATAGAAACCACATGCTAATGAAACCCTTACATGACTTGTGTTTTTGGTAAGAAAAACAGTAAGCTGCGTTAAGCCAGCGGGCGGCACCAATATTGAGCAAATCTAAATGACAGACATTGGTGATAAACAAGGAAGGGAACTTACAGCAAAAGCCAGTGAGAATCCAACCGCCTCACATGGCTCTTATCAAAACAATGATAAGAGCCATGTAAGGGTTTCATTAGCATGTGGTTTCTATCTTAAACAAATTAAGGCCGGCGTCACACTAGCGAGTTTAACGGATGTATGAGAGGCGCAGAAAATAGGCATTGCACACGGACCGATGATTTTCTATGGCCCAGCTCCTACCTGCCGTATTTTACGCATCCGTATTATACGATATTGTATGGCCGTAGAAAATCGCAGCATGCTGCGTTTGTCAGCGTACTGCGCAACAAAAAACGCCAATGCAAGTCTATGGGGGCGAGAAAAATACGGATTATACACGGACCAGCAGTGTGACTTGCAAGAAATACGCCAGACATCTCCAGGTGCCAGGATATGTGCCAAGCCTTCAATCAGGAAGCTCAGACATGCTAATTAGCTGAAAAATCCAGACAGACATCCCGGAAGTCTGGAGCTCGCCTCCATGGAGTCACAAGCAGCATGGCATCCATTATTAATGTGGATATGCTCCTCATCCTGGTTCAAGAAAGGCCTGAAATATGGGACCAGTGGGATCCAAACTATTCAAACAGGGCCAGGAAAGAGGCAGCTTGGAGGACCATCTGTGGGATCCTATTCCCAGATTTTGAGCAACGCACACGTGCGGTGCAGACACAACTTTGTAAGTACATATGTTTCGACATTAATTAACGTTGAAAAATGCTTTACCTACATGATTTCATGCAGATTATTTTTTGGCTTAGTCTGTTTTTGCTCAAAAATAGAAAAATACCAAAGATGCTGGACATGAGAGGTTTTACGTACAGAGATATAGATGTTGCGTGGGGTAATATTTTTAGGAACGCCAGACTGGTACAGAGGGGAGTGGACCCTGTCCTTGTGGTGTTTCATTTTATTGTGTATAATGTTTTTTGGGTTTTAAAGCCATTTTTACTTTAGGAACTTCATTTAAAAAGGCATTTTATTAGCCTCGTTAAAATATGATCAATCAATGCCAACTGTTTTAAGCAATGTGCAGAATGACCTTATAGAATATTTGTTACCATGTCATTGCAGTGGAAGATGTTATGACATGATGGCGCAGCATCAGGGACCAATATCGCAGGGAAAGGCAGCAGTGGGCCAGCAGCTCCAACAAAAAAAAGAAAGTATATCTACTATGGTCGGCTTTCCTTTTTGGATCCCAGTATGGATCTAAGACCGTAAGTAAAAACCTCACAACACAATACACATATTAGCAATTGACTAAACTCTTAATTAGGGGTATTAATTTTCATAATTTCATAACAGAACACAGTCCAACCTCACTGAGAGGGAGACCGGGTCGGACTCGGAGGTTGTCATTGATCCGATTGGTGTAGAAGAAGAGGTGGCAGGCCCATCTTTGGCCTCTTCTAGCTCCATCCTTCCTGGACCATCGACTTCCGCATCACAAGATCCAGCAACAAGTGGCCAAGATGCAGCACCACCACCCACAGCAGCACCAGATCCTGTAAGCCAGGAAGAGCATGGACACAGCAGCAGCCCTACTGTCCCACTGGTTTCCTCCCCACAGGCAGCTGGGCCTTTACGCAGGGGCCGCAGAAGGAGAGAAATGCAAGAGAGTAGGAGGAATGTAGATGCTGGGGTCCTTAATTATTTGGCCAGGGCAGCCACGGATGATGGTGAGGAGGCCTTTATTCGCAGCCTGGCCCGGTACCTCCGTCCCCTTCCCCATGAGGTTAGGCTACGTGTGAGAGGGTGTATTCAAATCCTGATTGATTTATGCACCTTCCCAAATGACCCCCTATGAGGTTTTAGAATTTATTGAGAGGGCAGCTTTCACCACATAACCTCTTGAGGCCTTTGCAGCGCCCCAGAGTCCTGGTCGTTGCAGTACTGACGCTCCGCCGCTAAGGGGAGTGATGGTACGTCTGATGGCACTTAAGGAGTTCACCTGACCAGGTATCACAGTCACACTTTACACTTCACATTCTGGCCACCAGGGGGAGCAAAGGGTTCTATGTATTAGGCCACTCCTCACACGGGACTATCCCGTGGTGCTCAGCAGGGAGGTACTACAACACACAGGCACTAGGAGGTAGGCACTGATTTCCACCTGCAAAGGAAACTCTGGATGTGCCTTCGGACCGGCCGGTCTCAGCCAGCCCTGTTAGCAGTACTCCGGATTGTGGATCCTGAAGCCTTCAGTAAAGAGGTAAAGAGACTGCAACCCTGTGTCCTCGTTATTCATCGCGTCTTGCACCACGCACCACCATCACACCTTTCATTGGACGCCCCTTAGCAGGGTCACGGACCGGGTCTAGCCACCGTGACAACCCCAGGACCGAGACAGAGAGGCCCGGTACCGAGTACCCCGCGGCCCTGCGTCTGGGGGCGCTCCACCTTCCACGAACTCAACAGGTGCATGGTCAATCAGGATTTGAAGCACCTCCTCCATGTGTGCCTACATCTCAACCCCTTCCCACCCAAAATCCACCAAGGCTAGCACCGTACCATATGGCAGCCTACAACCAACCTTCCCAATATGCCCACTTTTCCAGACCCAGTGCTGGAGGCTGGTCCCAACCTGGGTTTGGACGACATGGCCATATTGGGGGTGGCTATGAGTCAAGGCAATATTTCCAGCAGCATGAGGGCCAGAGTCAAATCCCTTATGGGCAATACCCAACTTTCCAATATGATTAAGGCCTGTATTTGGATCCGCCCCACACAGCATCCACACAGGGTGAAGGACAATTGGCTCAACAAAGGCCACCTGAGCATGACCCTGAGCTTCCGCCATCACCTCCACCAACGTACAGAAATCTGTAAAAATTATTTTGTGTTTGGCTTTTTTCCGCATAACCATGTTTTGGTTTACTTTGTGCTGTAATAGCACTGTGTTCTGTTGTTTTAAAAAAAAAAATATATATATATATATATATATATACACTCACCGGCCACTTTATTAGGTACACCATGCTAGTAACGGGTTGGACCCCCTTTTGCCTTCAGAACTGCCTCAATTCTTCGTGGCATAGATTCAACAAGGTGCTGGAAGCATTCCTCAGAGATTTTGGTCCATATTGACATGATGGCATCACACAGTTGCCGCAGATTTGTCGGCTGCACATCCCAAAGAGGCTCCATACAAGGCAGGATGGATCCATGCTTTCATGTTGTTTACGCCAAATTCTGACCCTACCATCCGAATGTCGCAGCAGAAATCGAGACTCATCAGACCAAGCAACGTTTTTCCAATCTTCTACTGTCCAATTTCGATGAGCTTGTACAAATTGTAGCCTCAGTTTCCTGTTCTTAGCTGAAAGGAGTGGTACCCGGTGTGGTCTTCTGCTGCTGTAGCCCATCTGCCTCAAAGTTCGACGCACTGTGCATTCAGAGATGCTCTTAGGCCTACCTTGGTTGTAACGGGTGGCGATTTGAGTCACTGTTGCCTTTCTATCAGCTCGAACCAGTCTGCCCATTCTCCTCTGACCTCTGGCATCAACAAGGCATTTCCGCCCACAGAACTGCCGCTCACTGGATTTTTTTTCTTTTTCGGACCATTCTCTGTAAACCCTAGAGATGGTTGTGCGTGAAAATCCCAGTAGATCAGCAGTTTCTGAAATACTCAGACCAGCCCTTCTGGCACCAACAACCATGCCACGTTCAAAGGCACTCAAATCACCTTTCTTCCCCATACTGATGCTCGGTTTGAACTGCAGGAGATTGTCTTGACCATGTCTACATGCCTAAATGCACTGAGTTGCCGCCATGTGATTGGCTGATTAGAAATTAAGTGTTAACAAGAAGTTGGACAGGTGTACCTAATAAAGTGGCCAGTGAGTGTATATATATATATATATATATATATATATATATATATATATATATATATATATATATATACATATACAAATCCATATGAAAAAAATACTCAAGCTACTTACCAGTAGCGGTGTTTTTCAGGAGCCCATGACAGCACTCCTATATTCCCACCTTTTATGCTGGCATGGCTTATCACCACTTATTGATATAAATTTAAGTTTAGTCACAGGGTGAAATGTGTAAATTATTTATGTGCTACTAACCAAGGAGGTCCTCTCATGCTCTGTAATCCAAATGATGCGGAAGAGAGGTGCCGCCCTTTTATCTCTGTAGGTTTCCTGTCCCTGAAGGGCGGATCCCCTCTCGTTAGTGCTGTCACTTATTCAGTCGCCATGACAGCACTAACGAGAGAATTACAGAGAAAAGAGTTTTAGGGAGGGACTACTGCTTCTAGCACCCTTTTACCAAACGTGAGATCATTGGAGCCACCCAGATCTAGTCTATAATGCTTAACCCCTTTACCCCCAAGGGTGGTTTGCACGTTAATGACCGGACCAATTTTTACAATTCTGACCAATGTCCCTTTATGAGGTTATAACTCTGGAACGCTTCAACGGATCCCGGTGATTCTGACTGTCATGCGGGTACTGGGTAGACTACAGCTGATTACCCAGGCCCCTGCAATATCCCTCAGACTAGGGAAAACTGTCTGTCCCTCTCCCAGAATTTACACTGATGGTGTGCTTGTCTAGGCCGCCAGGCCTGACCCTGACTCCTGTTTCAGTCCTATGCTGAAACCTCAACCCGCCACCCAGTGATTAGGCCACACACCAACCCCTACAGAAAGCACAGACAGGGAAAACTAAAAACGCACCACGCCGCAGACACACAGGAAAATACTATAATGTGCACAGGGCAAAACAAATACAAATATAGGAAGGAGAAATATGACAAAGGATAATACACCACCAGATATGATATTTCTTCTCCTAGACCACCACTCCAGACCGAGATCACCAGGCACAAGACACAAGCTATAATTGGCGATGCCCAAAGTCCAGAATGACTATTTAAAAGCCACGGGCGTGACCCAGCCTCCAACCCAATTACCAGCTAGATTAACCCCGGACAACCTGGATAAAGTCTAGCCGGCGCCACTGAGCGTATAGTGGACGAATGTGGAATTACCGCTGTCTGTTGGACGCCCTAGTGTGAATAGCGTCCGACATGACACTGACATTGTTTTCTAGTGTCATATTGTACTTCATGAGTGGTAAAATTTCTTTGATATTACCTGCGTTTATTTGTGAAAAAAAACGGAAATTTGGCAAAAATTTTGAAAATGTCGCAATTTTCTAACTTTGAATTTTTATGCAATTAAATCACAGAGATATGTCGCACAAAATACTTAATAAGTAACATTTGCCACATGTCTACTCTACATCAGCACAATTTTGGAACTAAAATTTTTTTTTGTTAGGGAGTTATAAGGGTTAAAAGTTGACCAGCAATTTCTCATTTTTACAACACCATTTTTTTTTTAGGGACCACATCTCATTTGAAGTCATTTTGAGGGGTCTATATGATAAAAAATAACCAAGTGTGACACCATTATAAAAACTGCACCCCCTCAAGGTGCTCAAAACCACATTCAAGAATTTTATTAACTCTTTAGGTGTTTCACAGGAATTTTTGGAATGTTTAAATAAAAATGAACATTTAACTTTTTTTCACAAAATTATTCAGCTCCAATTTGTTTTATTTTACCAAGGGTAACAGGGTAAATTATTTTTTAGCCCCCAGTTTTGTACTTTCCCAAGGGTAACAGGAGAAATTGGACCCCAAAAGTTGTTGTCCAATGTGTCCTGAGTATGCTGATACCCCATATTTAATACAAATCCTAACTTTAGCCCCAACCCTAACTGTAGCCTTAAACCTAACCCTAGCCCTAACCCTAACCCTAATGGGAAAATAGAAATAAATACATTTTTTTTATTTTTAAATTTTTCACTAACTAAGGGGGTGATGAAGGGGGGTTTGATTTACTTTTATAGCGGGTTTTTTAGCGGATTTTTATGATTGGCAGCCGTCACACACTGAAAGACGCTTTTTATTGCAAAAAATATTTTTTGCGTTACCACATTTTGAGAGCTATAATTTTTCCATATTTTGGTCCACAGAGTCATGTGAGGTCTTGCTTTTTGCGGGACGAGTTGATGTTTTTATTGGTAACATTTTCGGGCACGTGACATTTTTTGATCGCTTTTTATTCCGATTTTTGTGAGGCAGAATGACCAAAAACCAGCTATTCATGAATTTCTTTTTGGGGAAGTGTTTATACCGTTCCGCGTTTGGTAAAATGGATAAAACAGTTTTATTCTTCGGGTCAGTACGATTACAGTGATACCTCATTTATATCATTTTTTTATGTTTTGGTGCTTTTATACGATAAAAACTATTTTATAGAAAAAATAATTATTTTGGCATCGCTTTATTCTGAGGACTAACTTTTTTATTTTTTCTTTGATGCTGTATTGCGGCTCGTTTTTTGAGGGACAAGATGACTTTTTCAGCGGTACCATGGTTATTTATATCCAGCTTTTTTTTTGATCGCGTGTTATTCCACTTTTTGTTTGGCGGTATAATAATAAAGCGTTTTTTGCCTCGTGTTTTTTTTTTTTTTTTTGCGGTGTTCACTGAAGGGGTTAAATAGTAGGACAGTTTTATAGGTCGGGTCGTTACGGACACGGCGATACTAAATATGTGTACTTTTATTGTTTTTTTTTATTTAAAGAAATGTATTTATAGGAACAATTTTTGGGGGGAATTTTTTTTTATTTATTCACATGTGAATATTTTTTTTTTAAACTATAACATTGCTCGGGGGAAGGGGGGGGGCGGCATCATGTTATAGTGTAAGATCGCTGATCTGACACTTTGCTGTGCGCTGTGTCAGATCGGCGATCTGACGTGCACAGATCCAGGCTTCCCAGCGCCTTCTCTGAGCTAAATTACAATTGTATTAAGCCCCTAAAGCTGACACATGGACTCTAAGGGTACTTGTAGCTAGCCCCATCTCTAGACCTCTCTGCAGGAACTCCAGAATCTTAGTAATACTGACTTTTTGACCCATCTCTGATCCTGAAACAGTCAAGAACTTTCTGCAGACTGTAATATAAATATGTTTTGTGGAAACCTTCCTGCTTTTTAATAAAGTATTAATTAGTCCTTGTGAAAATCCCCTTTCCTTTAGTAATGACCCTTCAAATTCCACGCTGTCAGATGTAAATTGGACACTCGTGGATGGAGGATTGGACCCTGGGAGAGAAGGTCTGGGAGTTCTGGGAGAATCCAAGGCTGAGAAATGGACATTTTCCTCAGCCACGTAAACCACGTCCTCCTGGGCCAAAACGGCGCTAAGATTACCCGAGCTCTGTCCTCCCGAATCTTCATCTGAACAATCAGGATTAAGTTCAATGGGGGAAAGGCATAGGCCATATTGAAGTGCCATGGAATTAGGAGGGCATCCACCGCGTACGGATTGTCTCTGGGGTTTAGGTGACAAAACCGGTGACACTTTTTGTTCTCTTTGCTAGCGAAGAGGTCTATATCTGGGCACCCCCAAAGAAGTGTGATCTGGTCGAAGACAGTCTGATTGAGAACCCAATCTCCTTGCCCGAGTTTCCTGCGACTTAGGTAATCGACCATGATGTTGTGTTTTCCCTTTATATGAAGAGATGTGAGTGACAGTACATGAGTTTCGGCTATCTGCAAGATACGACCCGCCACTTCCATTAAAGATATGGATCGGGTACCATCTGGATGGTTAATATAAGCTACAGTTACCTGATTGTCTACAAATAGCCTGACGTGATGGCCCTGTAAGGACATAAGGAAATGACTCAAAGCTCGTTCTACTGCCAATAACTCTTTAAGGTTAGAGGACAAACTTTGTTCAGAATGTGACCAAACTCCCTGGACCCACATATCACCCATATGTGCTCCCCATCCCCTGGGTCTAGCATCTGTGGTAACCACACAAGATATAGGGTTTATCCAGGGGACCCTAGTCGGTAAGTTCTGTGTATGTAACCACCAACGTAAGGACTGAATAGAGACATCAGACAAGAAAAAGGTACTATCCAGGTGGCCCTCTAACAGACGAGTATTGTACAATACATCCCACTGTAGGACTCTGGTGTGGTACTGGGCCCAAAGAATCGCCGGGATACACGACGTGAGTGAGCCTAACAGTGACATTGCTCCTCTTAATGTTACTGATGGATTATTAACAACCTTGAGTATTTCCCGTTAAATTTTTTTCTACCTTTTGTATCCGGTAGACGGCATTCCTGCAACCTTGAGTCCAATATGAGACTCAGGAATTCTTGAACCCTTAGAGGCTGTAAACGTGATTTTTTAAAGTTAATAATCCAACCCAACCTTTGTAAGGCTGCAATTACTTTTGCTAGTTGGGCTGAGCAGTGTGATTCTGAGTTCCCTATTATCAATAGGTCATCCAGATATGGAACCACTAGAATATCCTGTTCATGAAGATGTGCCATGACCTCCACCATTATCTTTGTGAACACACAAGGAGCAACTGCAACACCAAAGGGGAGTGCCCTGTATTGGAAGTGTTTAACCGTCCCGCCTAGTAAGACTGCTACCCTTAAATACCGCTGGTGGTCTGCGTGTATAGGGACATGATAATAGGCATCTTTAAGATCTAAGACGACCATAAAACACTTGTCAAACAATAGCTTTATTGCTGTTTTGACAGACTCCATTTTAAATGATTGGACCCATAAGAATTTATTCAGGCCTTTAAGGTTGATGATGGTGTGAAAAGAATTGTCTGGCTTTTTAATCAAGAAGAGGGGGGAATAAATCCCTTACCCCTTTGCGCTTCAGGAATCTCCACCAATACGCCCTTTTGCTGAAGTTCCTGGACCTCAGACTCTAATGCCAGTTGTTCTGCAGGTGAAGAACGTACAGGTGTTATCAGAAATTTATCATAAGGAATGTTCTGAAAATCAAACTTTAGTCCTGATTTAATAATGTTCAGGACCCATGGGCTACTGGAAATATTAAGCCAAGCCGGATAGAAGGCCAAAAGCCTGCCGCCCACACGGTCCGGCAGTCATTGTGGCTTTCTGTTGTCCCATATCTGGGTTTTTCTCTATTTGACCTTGTCCGGTCAAACCATCTTCTGTTAGTGCCCCGTCTGTAGGTGGGTCTTCCCAAGTAGGGGAAACGTTTTTTTACTATCTCCTGCTTTTTCTAATAACTCATCCACAACTGGACCGAATAGGTGCACCCCTTCACATGGAATGCTGCACAACTTTGATCTGGCCTGCATGTCCCCCTGCCAACATTTCAGCCAGATGGCTCTACGGGCGGAATTAGAAAATGCCACCGATCTGGCTGTCAATTTCACCGAATCTGCTGATGCATCAGCAAGATAAGCTGCAGCCCCCTGAATCATAGGGAGGGAGGATAAGATTTCATTTCTCGGGGTCTTATTTTTAAGCTGATCTTCCAGGCTGTCCAGCCACACCATCATAGAGCGTGCTGTACAGGTGGCTGCAATTGACGGTCTGAGAGCCCCTGCTGATGTTTCCCACGCTCACTTAAGAAACACATTGGCTCTCCTGTCTAGTGGGTCCTTTAAAGTTCCCAAATCCTCAAACAGCAGTGAGGATTTCTTGGAAGCCTTGACCACGGCTGTATCAAGTTTTGGGGCTTTATCCCATGTCGCAGATGCTGTCTCCTCAAACGGATACTTTCTCTTAAATGATGGAGGAAGAGAACCTTTCCTTTCAGGCTTTTTCCACTCTCGTGTAATGAGGGAGCTTACTTTGTCTACTACAGGAAAGCATCTACGAGATTTATGGTCTAGTCCTTTAAACATGACCTCCTGCATAGATTTCTCTGACTGGGTTTCTTCAATTCCTATAGTGTTATTCACTGCCTTGACGAGGCGGTCTATCCGGTCAAAGGAAAAGCATGAATGACTGTACTCAGTCTCTGAGGAAGATGATGATGTATGAGAAACCTCTGACTTCAGCTCCCCTGAGTCACTGTCCTCAAATGAACTTGGGGATCTAGGTTCTCTTTCTCTAGATCCTCTATTTTGAGATAGGGATTTTGCTGAACCCCTGATCTTTTGCCTGACCATCTGCCTTAGGCTGGTAGCGAAATCTGGCGTCTCCTCTGCTATTAACCGTTGAATACATGGTCCACATAATTTCTTTATGTAGTCATCTGGGAGAGGAACTCCACATTCCACACATTCTTTGTGTTTAGATTTAGAGGACCGTTTTTTTCCCTGATAGACATGGAGAGAGGGAATATAAGGGGAGACACACATCACTAAGTGAACTTTCTTGGTGAACACTTACCCCTATAGTAACTGAGCGGGGGGACCCTCTCAGCCGTTGAAACGTCCTTACGGCTTGAGGATTTTCTGGCTTTAGAACTTTGATCAGCTCTATCACCTCCAGGACGACTACTGCCACTAGATCGCCGCTGGGTGCTCACTGTTTGGGGCTTCTCCAAGGATTGACACTGCTGCTCAGACTGCAACGGTTCCTGTTCCTGAGACTCCATTGTAATATGGATAGGATGCATGTGGAAGCCCATACGGAATCCTTAAATAGCCGGCCCCTTTAGGTACCTCCCCCAGATGGGGTCAGCAGATTAATCCAAGTCAACTGCCTGGTACATCGCATATGGGAGGCCCCTCCCCCAGAAGCTCGCCCGCATATCGGAACCTCTCCCACAGCTATGCGGTATGTCGCCCTTAATAGCCTCACCTGACCTCGGAACCACCAAGCGCCCGCATTTCCCCGCTGTGTGCTGCAGGGCGCAGCCATATTCATCGCCGTGGCCCAATCGCGCATGTGCCGTGCGTCACCACTCTTCGCCGGTCACAATCTACCGGGTGCCACCATAATCACCGCCGTGGCCCAACTGCACATGCACCGCGCGTCTTCAGTCCTCGCTGGTCACCCACTACAGGACACCGCCAAAATCACCGCCGCGGCCTGACTGCGCATGCGCCGTGCATCATCAATCCTCACCGGTCACCATCTACAGAGCACCGCCATAAACACTGCGCACATGGCACCGACACTCACTAGGCCCCTGCTATGTCTCGGAACGCCGACCGCACCGCCCCACGTGCTACACACCGCCGCCAGCTCCGCCGCAGGACTTCGGGAGACAAGGCCTTACATACATACATACATACATACATACATACATACCTGTACCTGCGGCGATGGGACACTCCAAAGTCAGCACTCCCCCTGAAGGCTGACCTCCAGCGCACCGGACTTGACCAAAGAAGGGGAACCCCCGCTTCCCGAACCGGCCTGCCGAGCCTGGGTACTGTCTTCAGTCTTCACCTTTCTTCTTAAGTCAAGTCTGTAGGGTCCCCTGTCAGGGACAGGAAACCAACTGATGCGGGAGAGAGGTGCCGCCCTTTTATCTCTGTAGGTTTCCTGTCCCTGAAGGGCAGATCCCCTCTTGTTAGTGCGGTCATGGCGACTGGATAAATATGGTTTAACGTTAACAACAAAAGGCTTTTACTATAATTAAAAAATATAGACAAAAGCCAATTGACGTTTGTGGGACAATCATTCTTACATCACACACATATGCTCTTTTCATCACCATCTGGTGATTAAGTAAATACAACACACAGTACAGTTTATAAAGAAAAATGATATTTTTTGCTGATAATATATTTTGAAAATTAAGAAATCACAACTGAGAAACAGCATAATCTTGCTAGGGAGTAGCACCCTGAGGAGAAACAAAATAATTTGTGAAAATATCTCTCACTTTTAGTCCAGAAAGGGGACGGCGCGGAGGAGGGACATCTGGTGTAGGCCTACTCACATTGGGCAACATTTCTTCACCAATAGAAGATGAGGGGCAATCATGAAGTCTAGTAAAATTGTGCAAAACAACACACGCTTTAATTACTTCATTAATAGTAGCCTCACTCAGCTGAATGGCAGACTTGAGGACATGCCATTTGGCACACAGAATCCCAAAGGCACACTCCACCAGTCTACACACCCTGGAAAGCCTCAAATTAAAAACACGGTCCAGGTTGCGCCTGGGATAAGGCCTCATGACATGCCTTGTCAATTGGAAGGCCTCATCTGCCACAAGTACATATGGCACTGCTTCAGCATTGGAGCCTGGGAGTTGTTGTGGTGGTGGGAGGTCTAACTGGTTTTCACGTAGCCGCCGACCCATAATGGACGAATTGAACACCCTTGAGTCTCCTGTTCGCCCATAGGCCCCAATGTCTACAATTATAAACCTGTAGTTACTGTCAACTACAGCTAACAGAGCTACAGAGAAAAACTGCTTATAATTTTAGAATTAGGACCCAGAGTTCGGCAGCTTACGCACCCTGATATGTTTCCCATCCAGGGCACCAATGCAGTGTGGGAAGTCACAAGTGTCATTGAACCCACGGGCTATTTTTAGCCAATCATCCAGTTTGGGCTCAGGCATGACCAGTTCCTGTACTGTAGCCCATATTTCACTACATGTTGAGCGCACAATGCCAGAAATCGTGGACCGCCCAATGAGAAACTCCAAGTGTAGTCCCGCATAAGACCATCCAGTTGACAGGAAGCTGAAAGGACAGAAAAATTCATATTAGGTAGGTAACAATAGTTAACACAAAACATGAAAAAGCACAAGTATGTTGTTGAATAAAAAACACAGGAATATCAATGAAATTAATCTATCTTTACCTAGGGTAGGTAAGTAGAACATTACATATACATATTTTTATTGTGGTTTTGTCCTAATTAACACATTTTCAAATAGCTGCTAGCAAACAACTCTTAAAAAAACATCAACATACAGTATGTGAGGTGTTATGATCCGGTGGTAGGATCACCAAACTGACCTGATAGGTAAACCTGAATAGTAGGAAAAGCTCCGGGGATGTGGGAACTATACCGACCGCAATCCTGATCCTATCCATACACACTAAAAGCAACCGTGGAGCGTTACCTAAAAACCTAGACGCCTCTTCACAGCCTGAGAAACTGGCTACCCCTAAAGAGAAAGCAAGCCTCACTTGCCTCAGAGAAATAACCCCAAAGTTTAGACAGCCCCCCACAAATAATAACGGTGAGTTAAGGGGAAAATACAAACGTAGGAATGAAAAACAGGTTTAAGCAAATGAGGCCCGCTAACACTAAATAGACAGAAGAGAGCAAGGGATCTGTGCGGTCGGCACAAAAACTATCAAAAACTATCCACGCAGAAAGTACAAGAACCCCCACACCGACTCACGATGTGAGGGGCGCACTCTGCACCCCAGAGCTACCAGCAAGCAAAAAATCACATATAAGCAAGCTGGACTGAACACATCATATACTGAGAAACATTTTCAAGGAAATAATGAGCAAAAAGAACTAGCAAAACTTAGCTTCTCAGAAAGAAACAGGTCACCAGGGAAATCCAGGAGAGGTCAGAACCAGTACTGAATACAACGACAGCAGGCAACAAGTAAAGGTCCAGGTGGAGTTAAATAGGAACCAACATAGCAGGAAATGAGGCAGCTGAGCCCAGCTCCAGAACCGCAGTATCGCTAAAGGCCACCAGAGGGAGCCCAGACGGAATTCACAACAGTACCCCCCCCTTGAGGAGGGGTCACCGAACCCTCACCAGAGCCCCCAGGCCGATCAGGGCGAGCCGAATGAAAGGCACGAACCAAATCGGCCGCATGGACATCAGAGGCGACAACCCAGGAATTATCCTCCTGACCATAGCCCTTCCATTTAACTAAGTACTGAAGCTTCCGTCTCGAAACACGAGAATCCAAGATCTTCTCCACCACATACTCCAATTCTCCCTCGACGATGTTGGGAGGTCCAAACGAAATGACACAGGGTTGAGGATTTCCAAAATCTTATAAGGACCGATGAAACGAGGCTTGAACTTAGGAGAGGAAACCTTCATCGGAACATAACGAGAAGACAACCATACCAAATCCCCCACACGAAGTCGGGGACCCACACAGCGACGGCGGTTAGCAAAGCGCTGAGCCTTCTCTTGTGACAACGTCAAATTGTCCACCACGTGGTTCCAAATCTGCTGCAACCTATCCACCACAGAATCCACCCCAGGACAGTCAGAAGGCTCAACCTGACCTGAGGAAAAACGAGGATGAAAACCAGAATTGCAAAAAAAAGGCGAAACCAAAGTAGCAGAACTAGCCCGATTATTGAGGGCGAACTCAGCCAATGGCAAAAAAGTCACCCAATCATCCTGATCAGCAGAAACAAAACATCTCAGATAAGTCTCCAAGGTCTGATTAGTTTGTTCGGTTTGGCCATTCGTCTGAGGATGGAAGGCCGATGAAAAAGATAATTCAATGCCCATCTTAGCACAAAAGGACCGCCAAAATCTGGACACAAACTGGGATCCTCTGCCAGACACAATATTCTCAGGAATACCATGCAAACGAACCACATTCTGAAAAAACAGTGGAACCAAATCGGAGGAGGAAGGCAGCTTAGGCAAGGGCACCAAATGGACCATTTTAGAAAAACGATCACAAACCACCCAGATAACAGACATCTTCTGAGAGACTGGAAGATCCGAAATAAAGTCCATGGAAATATGCGTCCAGGGCCTCTTCGGGACAGGCAAAGGCAAAAGCAATCCACTGGCACGCGAACAGCAAGGCTTGGCCCGAGCACAAATCCCACAGGACTGCACAAAGGAACGCACATCCAGTGACAAGGAAGGCCACCAAAAGGACCTAGCCACCAATTCCCTGGTACCAAAAATCCCAGGATGACCCGCCAACACTGAAGAATGAACCTCGGAAATGACTCTACTGGTCCATCTATCCGGGACAAACAGTCTCTCCGGTGGAAAACGGTCAGGTCTATTGGCCTGAAATTCCTGCAGTACCCGTCGTAAATCAGGGGAGATGGCAGACAAAATCACCCCCTCTCTGAGGACACCAGCCGGTTCAGAAACTCCCGGAGAGTCAGGCACAAAGCTCCTAGAAAGAGCATCAGCCTTCACGTTCTTCGAACCCGGAAGGTATGAAACCACGAAATCGAAACAGGAGAAAAACAGCGACCATCGAGCCTGTCTAGGATTTAGCCGTTTAGCAGACTCGAGATAAGTCAAATTCTTGTGATCAGTTAAGACCACCACGCGATGTTTGGCTCCCTCAAGCCAATGTCGCCACTCCTCAAATGCCCACTTCATTGCCAACAACTCCCGATTACCAACATCATAATTCCGCTCGGCAGGCGAAAACTTTCTTGAAAAGAAAGCACATGGCCTCATCACAGAGCCATCAGAGCTTCTCTGAGACAAGACAGCCCCTGCTCCAATCTCAGAAGCATCAACCTCGACCTGGAAGGGCAGAGAGACATCCGGCTGACGCAAGACAGGAGCCGAAGAGAACCGACGCTTGAGCTCCTGAAAGGCCTCCACGGCCGCAGGAGACCAATTCGTCACATCAGAACCCTTCTTGGTCAAATCCGTCAAAGGCTTAAAGGGCACCTGTCACCTCGTTTTTTCAGTATGAGATAAAAATACCGTTAAATAGGGCCTGAGCTGTGCATTGCAATAGTGTATTTTGTGTACCCCGATTCCCCACCTATGCTGCCGAAATACGTTACCAAAGTAGTCGTTTTCACCTGTCAATCAGGCTGGTCTGGTCAAAAGGGCGTGGTGTCTTCCCCCAAATCTTGCTTAGTTTTCCGTTGGTGGCGTAGTGGTGTGCGCATGCCCAAGGACCCAAATCCACGTCACAGGGGAGTGAAAAGAGCGCGATCTGCTGTATTTCATTGGTGATCGGTGGGCGCGGCCATCTTCCATTGGCCGCTTGTGCGCAGGAGCGGCGCTCTGCTGGCCGCGGCTTCAGGAAAATGGCCGCGGGATGCCGCGCGTGCGCAGATGGAGATCGCGGCGGCCATTTTCCTGAAGCCGAGATGTGAACTCTGCTTCAGGAAAATGGCCGCCGCGATCTCCATCTGTCAGATGGTGCACTGGTTTGCGCTCCCGCAAACGCCGATCAATCTGAATGGCCAAAGACATTGACTCATTCAGACACGCAGGCGTGGAGAAGCCCACCATAACATCCTTAATGGCCTCAGAAAGACCCTTTCTGAAAATCGCTGCCAGGGCACACTCATTCCATTGAGTGAGCACAGACCATTTCCTAAATTTCTGACAGTAAACCTCTGCTTCATCCTGACCCTAGTCTTAGGCGAACTGAAGACCGCGCACACGAGGTAGATTTAGGGTGGTTTATTGAAGCCTACGCGTTTCAAGAGCTATCTTGCTCTCTTCTTCAGGGCATATAGTACAACACACAAATATGGGGTATATTTATACAAAAATGGAAGGGGAGGGGCCCCAAGGCCCTTGTATTATGATACATAAACACCTTTAAAACACATATTAATAACATATAAAAACATTACTCTTTATTATTTATAACCTAGGAACATTAATTGATATAAATAGAAAAAATAAATGAATACTGATAAGTTCTGTGGCGCAAGGACTAGAATAGCTTAAACAATAGAATTATTATACAAAGTTCCCCGGTTCGAATACCCATTAGGTTACTTATGTGTTTTTTTTCAGGGCTTATTTATATTTTTAAATTTTAAATTTATTTTTTCTATTTATATCAATTAATGTTCCTAGGTTATAAATAATAAAGAGTAATGTTTTTATATGTTATTAATATGTGTTTTAAAGGTGTTTATGTATCATAATACAAGGGCCTTGGGGCCCCTCCCCTTCCCTTTTGTATAAATATACCCCATATTTGTGTGTTGTACTATATGCCCTGAAGAAGAGAGCAAGATAGCTCTTGAAACGCGTAGGCTTCAATAAACCACCCTAAATCTACCTCGTGTGCGCGGTCTTCAGTTCGCCTAAGACTATTACCTCCAGCATCCTTTTGGATTCTTGTGGAGACCTGCTGCTACGATTATGCCTTCTTGGGAGTTGTGACCCAGTTTCACAACTTCAATAGGTGAGCACATTCCCTACAAAGGATTGTATGTGTGTTTTTTAAACAGTGTGACACATTGGGGGCGCCTTGTCTTTTTTCTTTTTTCATCCTGACCCTGGGAGAGAGCCAGCAAAACCTTTTCTGCTTGGTCTACCAGATTAGGTTCCTCATAAAGCACTCCAAGCGCCAGAAAAAACGCATCCACATTTTGCAATGCAGGATCTCCTGGCGCCAGAGAGAATGCCCAATCTTGAGGGTCACCACGCAACAAAGAAATAATAATTTTAACTTGCTGAACCGGATCACCAGAGGAACGAGGTCTCAGAGAAAGGAATAATTTGCAATTATTTTTAAAGTTCAAAAACTTAGATCTGTCTCCGGAGAACAGCTCAGGAATAGGTATCTTAGGCTCTGACATAGGACTGTGGACTACATAATCCTGAATGCCTTGTACCCTAGCAGTGAGATGATCCACACTAGAAGACAGACTCTGAAGGTCCATAGCTGCAGCTGAATTCTGAACCACCCAGAGATTAAGGGGAAGAGAGGGGCTAGACACACTGCAGAGGGAAAAAAAAAAAAAAATGAACTCAGGATTTCTCTTATCCCTCTTTTGCGATGCATTAACTCTTTATGGGCCTGCTGTACTGTTATGATCCGGTGGTAGGATCACCAAACTGACCTGATAGGTAAACCTGAATAGTAGGACAAGCTCCGGGGATGTGGGAACTATACCGACCGCAATCCTGATCCTATCCATACACACTAAAAGCAGCCGTGGAGCATTAACTAAAAACCTAGACGAAACTCCAAGTGTAGTCCCGCATAAGACCATCCAGTTGACAGGAAGCTGAAAGGACAGAAAAATTCATATTAGGTAGGTAACAATAGTTAACACAAAACATGAAAAAGCACAAGTATGTTGTTGAATAAAAAACACAGGAATATCAATGAAATTAATCTCTCTACCTAGGGTAGGTAAGTAGAACATTACATATACATATTTTTATTGTGGTTTTGTCCTAATTAACACATTTTCAAATAGCTGCTAGCAAACAACTCTTAAAAAAAACATCAACATACAGTATGTGAGGTGTTATGATCCGGTGGTAGGATCACCAAACTGACCTGATAGGTAAACCTGAATAGTAGGAAAAGCTCCGGGGATGTGGGAACTATACCGACCGCAATCCTGATCCTATCCATACACACTAAAAGCAACCGTGGAGCGTTACCTAAAAACCTAGGCGCCTCTTCACAGCCTGAGAAACTGGCTACCCCTAAAGAGAAAGCAAGCCTCACTTGCCTCAGAGAAATAACCCCAAAGTTTAGACAGCCTCCCACAAATAATAACGGTGAGTTAAGGGGAAAATACAAACGTAGGAATGAAAAACAGGTTTAAGCAAATGAGGCCCGCTAACACTAAATAGACAGAAGAGAGCAAGGGATCTGTGCGGTCGGCACAAAAACTATCAAAAACTATCCACACAGAAAGTACAAGAACCCCCACACCGACTCACGATGTGAGGGGCGCACTCTGCACCCCAGAGCTACCAGCAAGCGAAAAATCACATATAAGCAAGCTGGACTGAACACATCATATACTGAGAAACATTTTCAAGGAAATAATGAGCAAAAAGAACTAGCAAAACTTAGCTTCTCAGAAAGAAACAGGTCACCAGGGAAATCCAGGAGAGGTCAGAACCAGTACTGAATACAACGACAGCAGGCAACAAGTAAAGGTCCAGGTGGAGTTAAATAGGAACCAACATAGCAGGAAATGAGGCAGCTGAGCCCAGCTCCAGACCCGCAGTATCGCTAAAGGCCACCAGAGGGAGCCCAGACGGAATTCACAACAGTGAGGATGTTGAATGCATACCGTAACGTAAGGAGAAGACGCTCCTCTGCGGATATGCTTTTTCGCATCCTGATGTCCTGATACGCGAGTCCTGGACGTACTGTCTCCAACAAGATATCAAATGTTGGTATTGTCATTCAACAGTATAGGTAAAACTTATCAGGATGTGCACACTGAGCTGTATAGAGCCTCTAAAAATGGCCTTTAGTGAGGCGTTGGGTCAAAAGAGGATGCACCCACAATCTTCTTCTCCTCCTTCGCGGATCAACAATCACAGGGTATGGCTTCCCAAACCGATGTGACAAGACCCAGTTAAATAAAACCCGTTGAGTTGGGGTGAAGTGCAGTAGGTCAGACATGGTGCAAATGTTACCACAACACACCAACAGATACACAACCACAAAATGGCTATATGGGAGGGTGCCACCTGTTAGAGACGCCTTAAATAGGGTTGCTGATGTTGATTTAGACTTTACACGTGCTGCGCCGATTCTTTGGAATGCACTACCTAGGTTAATACGATTAATCCCCAATCCCCACAGTTTTAAGCGTGCCCTAAAAACGCATTTGTTCAGACTGGCCTACCGCCTCAACGCATTAACCTAACTATCCCTGTGTGGCCTATTAAAAATAGAAAAAAAAAACAAAAACACATAATCAGGTTCCTTGCATCGTGTTCTCATACACTTTATGCAGTTAATAGCACTCTGTGTCTGTACTGCTACATACTTAGGCAGTTAACTGGTTCATGCAGCTTTACATGAACACCCGAGCCTTACACTATGGCTGGTCCAAATAACTAAAGCAATTGTTACCATCCACCTCTCGTGTCTCCCCTTTTCCTCATAGTTTGTAAGCTTGCGAGCAGGGCCCTCATTCCTCCTGGTATCTATTTTGAACTGTGATTTCTGTTATGCTGTAATGTCTATTGTCTGTACAAGTCCCCTCTATAAGTTGTAAAGCGCTGCGGAATATGTTGGCGCTATATAAATAAAAATTATTATTATTATTATTATTATAATTTCAGGCTCCAAAACCATTAAATGTCCATTTTGTCAGGTTGCGTGGATGTCATACGGATTACATACGCAACAATACATGCGCAAAATACGCGACCACACCTTGCCAACGGATTACATAAGGAACACTATTTCTGGATTTTTTTCTGCGTATTACGCCTGTAAAAAACGGACCGTATTTCCCTACGCCGAGTGTGACGCCGGCCTAAGGTGTACAACACCTACTATATGACACCCCATTGAGGGATTTGATATTCATTGGGCTTCAATACACTTGTGATCTTTGGAAGGATTTTTACAATAATTTAGCTTTTTTGCACAAAGATTGTTAACATATATTTGCACCTTATGCATAATCTGTAATTATGTAAGTGAGTTCCTTTGTGCAGCTTTGCAGCCTCTCTTATTGCATCGTTACAGTACTACTATGTGATTATTATTAATAAAATAAATATTTTGGATTATACTCTGGTTCGCTTTTTGGTGATATTTCTTATGTATTGTAAAACTGTAATAAGCTGTTGGTGCATGTGGGCAGGACTGTTGGTAGGGTCTGTGGCTCAACTCCCCAGGCCTGCTGATCTGAGGTTTCTGTGTCCGGAACCAGAGATCATAATACCTGCCTTGAATAGTGAAGGAGATGGCAGCCGACCCTGAGAAACACCCAAGGTGAAAATGCCCAGTCATGCCAAAGAGTCTGCTAGATCTACGCCTACTAGACCAGTGCTGATGGGTTCGTGGCCGACAGAAGGGGGCTGGCCTGCAGAAAGGTCTCTTTTCCTGGCAGGTCGGAGAATTGTCCTGTCGGTTGTATTTTTGGAATGAACATTTCCAAAACAACCAAAATTGGACTGTACATCTCTTGGGAAGCGAGAGTTTAGTCCTCTGTTGCAAAAGTAAAGTTCTCATACCCTGATAGGTGGAGGGCAGGAAGCACTGGAAAGTCAGCGTGCGTGATTGTTCAGGGCGTTGGTGTTGTCGCCCATAGAGGGCCTAGACCGGAGCCTGGATTTTTTAAGAGTAGGGTCGCAGGAGCCTCTGGAAACGTGGTGGCCGCATGAATAGGAAGGTTTCCCCAAAAGATGTCCACTTTGCTCAGGGGAAAACACGGACATATTTGTCCTGTCCCTTCCTTTTTTAATGGAGCCCACTCACTGCCTGGTAAGATATACCTGTCCTGAAGATCCCAAATTCTTCTTCACAGAACGGTGACAGAGATGGACATGGAATAACCTGGACGCAGACTTTTGGGCGGCTGGCGGATTTGTCTTCCCTCCCTACTCAATCTGGCTCTGGGGGAGGGGGCGAGAGGGTAGGGGAATTAGTGGCAAGGACCGTCCGTTGGGGAACCCCAAACTGTCTTGATGTGTTGGGGCCTTGCCTCATAGACCACAGATGATATGGTAGTGATAAAATTCTAGGTGGGAGATGAGAGTGACACATTCCACTATGTCGCCCTCAAAAGCCATATCTGTAAGAAAAAGGGAAACCATTAATTAAAATAAATAAATTAAAAAAAAAAGCAACCCTAATGCAGAAACCAGCCTGGGCAGTCCGGACCCGCGTCTGCCTCCTACTGACACTAAGCTAAAACCCTCCTCTACGGGGGAAGACCTACATTTTTTTGGCAAAGCATAAGAAGCATACACCCAAATTTTTTTTTGTGCCCCAATGAAGCATTAAACCCCCCCCCCACCAACCCCAACCAGAGGGCCACACAGCATAACCCCCCCACACACACACTAACCAGAGAGCCACACAGCATAACCCCACTCCCCAATCATTAACCTCCCCCTCACACTGATCAATGGACCCCACAGGATACACCCAACAAAGCCTAGCAGATGACCTCTCCCCAAGCATAAATCCTTATCAGATGCCCCCTTCCCCTCCCCCCCATGCATTAACCCCTCATCAGCAGCCACCAGTTTAAACCCCTCAATAGATGCCTCCCCAAAGCGTCAATCCCATCAGGCGCCACCCTCCACTCCCCCCCAGCATAAACCCTCATCGGACATCCACTCCCCCCAGCATAAACCCTCATCGGATGTCTACTCCACCCAGCATAAACCCTCATCGGACGTCCACTCCACCCAGCATAAACCCTCATCGGACGTCCACTCCACCCAGCATAAACCCTCAACAGCCCCCCCAAACCCAACCCATAAACAGGTCACCCCCCAATAAAAGGGATCCCCCCGTAAGCAGCTGGTCACCCCCAAATCCCACCACGGGGTCCCCCCATCATCCAGCAGCAGGTCGCCCCCACCACTAAAAGGGGTCTACCCCATAAGCGGGTCACCCCCAAATCCCACCACAGGTGTCCCCCCAATAGCCTGCAGCAGGTCACCCCCCACATGCAGGTCGCCTCCCCACATCCCACCACAAGCAGGTTGCCCCCACATCCCACCACAGGGGTCCCTCCAATAGCCAACAGCAGGTTGCCTCCCTACATCCCACCACAAGCAGGTCACCCACAAATCCCACCACAGGGGCCCATCAATAGCCATCAGCAACAGGTCCCCCCAAAATCCCACCACAGGGGTCCCCTCTAATAGCCAGCAGCAGGCACCCCCAAAATCCCACCACAGGGGTCCCCTACAATAGCCAGCAGCAGGTGCCTCCCAAAACCCCACTACAGGGGTCCCCCACAACAGCCAGCAGCAGGTCCCCCCCAAATCCCACCACAGGGGTCCCAGACAATAGCCAGCAACAGGTGCTCCCCAAAATCCCACCACAGGGGTCCCCCAATATCCTAACACAGGGGTCTGACAATTGCCAGCAGCAGCTCCCCCCAAAATTCCACCCACCACAGGGGTCCCCGACAATAGTCAGCAGCAGGTCCCCCCCCAAAATCCCACCACAGGGGTCCCCCACAATAGTCAGCATCAGGTGCCCCCCCAAATCCCACCACAGGGGTCCCCCACAATAACCAGCTGCAGGTGCTCCCCCAAATCCCACTACAGGGGTCCCCCACAATAGCCAGCAGCAGCAGGTGCCCCCAAAAATCCAACCACAGGGGTCCCTCACAATAGCCAGCAGCAGCAGGCTCCCCAAATACCACCACAAGGGTCCCCCACAACAGCCAGCATCAGGTGCCCCCCCCATACAAATACCACCACAGAGGTCCCCCACAATAGCCAGCAGCAACAGGTTCTCCCAAATCACACTACAAGGGTCCTCCAGAACAGCCAGCAGCAGGTGCCCCCCAAAATACCACCACAGGGGTCCCAGAAAAAAGCCAGCAGCAGGTGCCCTCTAAAATCCCACCACAGGGGTCCCAGACAATAGCCAGCAGCAGCAGGTCCCACCTAATCCCACCACAGGGGTCCCCACAATGGCCAGCAGCAGCAGGTCCCCCAATAACCTGCAGCAGGTCACCCACCACAGGGGCCCCTCTAATAGCGAGCAGCAAGTAGCATTATTTCACCCTGACACCACTAACCTCCATGCGCCATGTCATCCACAAACTACGGCATGCTGCTTTGCCGCCTTGGTAAATAGAGAATACGCCATTGCGCCAATGATGTGAACTCAGAACACGCCCCCCCGATATGACACGCCCCCGGAAATGACGTCACACCTGGAAGGAGCCCAGCCCATACAGTCTAGCATTTACCTTCACTGAACTACCCTCCCCCCCGTCCGGACACGTGGGTGTGAAGCCAAAACGTCGCGTCACCACCCACACATTTGATTGGCTGACAGGTTAATGAGACCTGATTAATTCGAGAACGCATTCTGAGCCACACCTCCCTGTTCACTGATGGGCTCTGACGTAGAACCATTCCACCTGTAGGGAGTGGTGGATTGCTCTGGAGCCGGTAGGCGAAGAGGCGTGTGCAGGAAATTCCTCCGTTTGACGTCACCAGACTGTTGTAAGTAGTTGCCACAGGTTCTGGCCATGGCTCCGGCCATGTGCGTGGTGTGTATGCGGCCAGTGGTGTCTCCTGTGCCCGTGTATCACCGCTCGGCTGTGACACGTGATTAGCCATAGCGGCAGGCTGCATACACGAGCTGATGGCAGGCGCACAACATACCTGTGACATGTGCAGAGATCTTTTTATTACAACTGTAGCATGTATGACTCTACATATGGCTAAAAACCTGTTCTGCCAGCTGTCTCCTGGTGGGGTACTGGTGCCCTGCAAATATACTGTCCCTGTGCCATATACAAAGTGGCTGGGTAACCTCTAGAAGCATCTAATATCAGCAGGTATTGGTAGACGTGCCGTCCTCTAGAAGCGTCTAATATCAGCAGGTATTGGTAGACGTGCCATCTTCTAGAAGCGTCTAATATCAGCAGGTATTGGTAGACGTGCTGTCCTCTAGAAGCGTCTAATATCAGCAGGTATTGGTAGACGTGCCGTCCTCTACAAGCTACTATCAGCAGGTAATAGTAGTCATGCCGTCCTCTAGAAGCTACTATCAGCAGGTAATGGTAGACGTGCCGTCCTCTAGAATCTACTATCAGCAGGTATTGGTAGATGTGCCGTGAGATCCATAGAAAGGAGTCTTCTGCTCACTGAGCAGATGCTCAATGGGATCGATGAGTGGGGGGATGGTAGGTTGGAGCTGCAGGACAGTGGAGCAGCAAGCTGGGTGACAGTTAGAAGGCCGGGTAGAGGGAAGAGTGCCAGGGAGGCTAGTCCTGATCTGGCACACCCCAATAAGTTTGCTAAGTTGGCAGATGAGGGGGGTGCCAGTACAGGGGGAGCACTGATGCAGCCAGGCATGTCCTCCGGCTTTCAGAGGAGTGTTTGCTCCAGTAAGGGGGAAAATAGGAGAGCAGGGCAGGCTAGACAGGTGCTGGTAGTGGGGGACTCAATTATTAGGGGAACAGATAGGGGAATCTGTCACAAAGACAGGGATCGTCGAACGGTGTGCTGCCTACCTGGCGCTCGAGTCCGACACTGACCGATCACTGGGAGGGGCTGGTACGGACCCAGTGGTCATGGTGCATATTGGCACAAATGACAAAGTTAGAGGTAGGTGGAAGGTCCTTTAAAGGGAACCTGTCACCCACAAAATCGATGGTGAGGTAAGCCCACCATCATCAGGGGCTTATCTACAGCATTCTGTAATGCTGTAGATAAGCCCCTGATGTTACCTAAAAGAGGAGAAAATAGGTTAGATTTTACTCACCCAGGGGCAGTCCCGCTGCGGTCCGGGTCCGATGGGTGTCTCAGGTCTGGTCCGGAGCCTCCCATCTTCATTCCATGACATCTTCTTCTGGTCTTCACGCCGCGGCTGCGGCGCAGGCGTACTTTGTCTGCCCTGTTGAGGACAGAGCAAAGTACTGCAGTGCGCAGGCGCTGGGACAGGTCAAAGAGGACCTGTCCCTGAAGACAAACCTAAGCGGCCCCAGTCCTTTCGGAGAGGATTCTTCTCCAGAAAGCAGTTTGATTTCACGGGACAGAGTAGGTCCAGTAGAGGATCCTACAGGGGCTCCCGTGGACAGAGTAACAAGGGTAGAGGGTTTTTCTTTAGTCCAACGTCCAGAACTAAAGCACAATGACGCCACCTGCATTGGAGGAAGGCTTCGTCGGTTTGCAAAAAATTGGGCCCAGATCACCCAAAATCAGTGGGTTCGCAGAACTGTGTCAGAGGGATACAGCATAGAACTTAATTCCTCTCCTCCAGAAAGGAATATATATTACACTGAATATAGTTACGGCAGACTCTGCCATGTTAATAGACTTATGCAGCGCCCCAGAGTCCTGGTCGTTGCAGTACTGTGGCTCCGCCACTATGGGGAGCTACGGTGCGTCCGATGGCACTGAAGGAGTTCATCTGATCAGGTATCACAGACACCAATACATTTCACAGCTGGGCCTCCGGGGGGAGCTAAGGGTGCTATTCATTAGGCCACTCCCCACCATAGTGTGTAAACTGGGGGTCAGGCAGGAAGTTAGATCAGAAAGCTGACTGGATTGGACGAAGCAACACCTAGTGGCAGAGGGTGTTGTGGAGAAAGAGACAGTAGGGTCTCTGTCAGGGGTGGGATCCTGACAGAGGCTTGGCATTGAAAAGACCGTAACGGGTCCGCGCCAGCTCCGGGAAGCGGCGGGACCCAAGAAAGGACTAGAAGCGAGATAGATTGTGCTGAGTGAGAAACGAGATCAAGCGATAGGAGAATTCCAGTAGGGGTCGTGCTGTAAGACCGGAGCAACACCCTACTGAGGCGCAATACCGGTGGCCGGAACGCCGAGGGAGTATCATAACATTCAGCTTCAAGCAATACTCTAAACAGCGGCAGGACAGTCAGTCTCAGGCGGGCTGTCTAACACATATCACCTATGAAGTCTTGGGAGGCAATTGCGGGAGAGGGGCGTCTCTAGGGTCCCGGAAGAACTCCAGGCCTACCCGACAAACGGGTGCCGTTCTAACTGTAACATCAGGAAGGGACGGAAGATTAGAAGAACATCATTTAATCGAGTTGTGAGGGAACTTAAGAAACAGACACAACGGTTGTGGGGTACTTTCCGTAAGCACAGCAGGGAAGGACTACAACACATAGCGCTAAGAAGGAAGGCACCGATTTCCACCTGTGAAGTGAACTCTGGAGGTGCCATTGGACCGGCCGGACTTGCGCAGCCTGGTGGACCTTATTCTGGACTGAGGACTCAGAGATCTCCAGTAAAGAGGTAAAGAGACTGCAACCTGGTGTCCTCGTTATTGACCGCGACCTGCACCCCACAACTGCACCACCGACATCCACACCTATCATTCACTGTGCGCCCCACGGCAGGGTCACGGGCCGGGGCCTAGCCGCCGTGACAACCCCAGAAGCAGAGACCCGTAGGCCCGGTACCGGGTACCCCTCGGCCCTGCGGTGGTGGGGGCGCTACAACTTGGCGTCACGAACAGGATCTACTTAAGCCTGAAGAATCAGGTCAAGTGTGCCTAGGAACTTTGCTTTATTGTGCTAGGACTGTATTATGTTGCAAAGACTGTGTTCCGACATTCCCCGCCAAAACCGCCGCCATTATAAC